>NC_083463.1:27933139-28210639 GCF_030014155.1 Tachysurus vachellii | reverse complement strand
AAAAAAAAACATTAATATAAAATTATTTATTTATTTCTCCTGTGGTGGCTGTAGTTTTATGAGTGGGTGTAGCTGGTCAGTGAATAAACCCTAGATAATTTCGCCTCCGAACCAGAAGGGGTCAGTGTTGTATTTGCTTTCTCTGGGCGCTGTCTTAGTAAACACAACAGAGTTCCGGTGAATATCAAATTTCTGCCTCTTCGCCTGGTAACCGATGAATTTCGTCGATAACTTAAACAAATGGACGAGTAGGGTGGATATGGTAAGTGAACATGTTTTGCAACTGTGCAAACGATCAAATAGCACGTATTTCTGTAGCAAGCGTGTCTTGGTCAGAGAGAATTCCCGTGTCGAGTTAGCGCTCGTTTTGCAAAGCTAGCCATCTTAGCCAAGCCAGTCGTTCGCTAGTGTGGATTGTGCTCGAGCGAGTTTTTTTTCTTCACCCACCCATTTTCCGATTATATCCCGCCTCCTTTGATATTATTGGCTAATCGAGTCGCAGCCACCGCTTTTTGATTGGCTCGTAGCTGATACTCCCGGTCGATCCACCAATGAAAACGTTGTTTGTGCCCATAAAATACAGATCAATCTAGCGTAGGAGGCGGAATGTGTTCGGAATACGAGTGGGAGAGAGAGAGAGGAAAAAAAGGCTTCTCACGCAAACGGACAAGACAATCCTCATTTAGTTGAATGGACACGGCTGAAATCTAGACAGACAAGTAAAGTCGTTTTGCGAGAAATAAGTCCGTCGAATTATAGTGAAGATAAAACGAGTTGATTTTGTAATGTTTTGTGTTTGGCGGTGGTGCCGCGAATCCGCGCAGCTGCACAAAATGTCCGTTATTGTGTAGCTCGCGTCGTTAGCTGGAGAGTTAGTTAGCTGTTAGCCTCCACTGGCTAACGCGGTTAGAGCAATGATGATTCCCACCTCTTGTTTTTAGGACTACGGGAACAAACTGAACCAGGCTCTCTCCTCTAGCACTAAATTTCTGCCCACAGCAGGACTGCGCGGTGCTGGGCCGTTCCAGCACTACGGCCGGCCGCTGGGCCACGGCGTGAAAGTCAAAGAGGAAGACGAGAGTGTGGAGGATTTCTTCCATTTCGGTGAGTCGCTGCGGGTTTAATGAACCGGGCTTCTGCGCAGTTTGCATAGCTCTCAGACTGAGCTGCACGAAAGCATATGGTTTTAAAGATAACGCAAAAAAAAATAAAATGTGCAATTATTTAATTTGGGTTGCAAAGTTTCTCGTGAACTGTGATCTCTAAACCAACAGCCAGGGAAGTAATCGACTCGTGAATTGGTACAAACGATTCAAATAATTTGATTCGAAGCTTTCTAACGCTGTACTCGAACCAATCCGACTTTAACGCGTTATTGTTTATGTATTCAGTATAAATTGGTATTTTTATATTCAAGTTTTTGAGGCCATTCACGATGCTCTATAGACAGATGTTTTCACCAATATGTGTCATTTATCCCAGTGGAGATTTGAATCACAGAGAGCGTCAGGATTCCTCCTGATTGTCTTTGACCAATGAGTATAAACGTCGTACCACGTGTCCTCTTGCACGTATCCAAAGCGCTGCGACTCGACAAAACGACGTCGGAAAGTTTACAACGAAATAAACGCGTGTTTTTACTTACTACAAAAACAAAATAATAACTGAATCACGCTGAACACGTGACCATGATTAGTAACCAATCATCTTTGGTCATGGGGCAACCAAGATAAACCTTTAAACATTTACAAAATACAAAACAACAACAACAAGGAAACAGTTGATTTTATTGTTTGTTGATATCCAAAAAGAGATTTGAACACAAAGAGCTGAAGGAAGGAACCGTGTTATTTATTGTTCATTGGGAAATGGAGGTAAGCAAAGTGAAGTCAAGAATCTTTCGTCATTTCAACCATATAGAGCTGTTGGAGTAAAATGAGAAGTTTTCTCCAGGACCAAGGTGCTACATAACAGACAGAGCTTAGGACTTAGTAAGGGGACGTGGTAGGCTAGTAATGAAGGTGTCGGACGCCCGGGTCCACCCGTACGCCCGACGACAGGAAGGTCCACCAGGCTGCCACTGCTGGGCCCCTGAGCAAGGCCCTTAACCCTCAATTGCTCAGTTGTATAGATTGAAATGCGAATTGTAAGTCACTCTGACAAAAGACAAAAAGACAGTGCAGGACGAAAAATACAAGACAATACACAAAAGCAGCACCGACCAGTGTACATACTGTATGTTCAAATCGATCTTGCGTGCGCAGAAATACTGAATGAACACGGTATTATAGCAGCAGTTCCATGAGGTATTGTGAAAAACAGCAATCAACTGAAATGAGACAGCATGTGCAAAGAGCAAAAAACCAGTGTGCAAAACAGCATGTAAACAGTTTATTGGATGTGTAATGTAAGTGTGTGCAATTGGTGTAGGTCTGTGCAGTGAACGATCATGGGGTGATCCATGGTGATCCATGATCGGTCACAATCGCAGCACAGTCAGGCATTACACATCATGGTGAGTGGAGTGAACCTGTTTTCTCAAATGTCAGCTGTGATATGAGCTAGAGAGCTGTCAAGTACAGGATGTCTCTTTAAAACTTTTCGATTTGTGGCAAGGTGCCTTTTTTAAATTAAAGTCAGTGACGGGGTCTTATAATCCTGCCAAAGCTAGTGATACAGTTTCTGGCAACAGTGTGATTTCCTTTAAAAGTTTCATTTAATTTGATAATTTCACCCAATATTAAATTCTTGATGACAGTAAGCATTAAGTGAATTTGTGAAATAGATGTGTGGGTTGAGTGAGTCAGGCATTGTGTTTTATGAAGACAGATTTTCACCCACAAGTGGCTCTGAGGTGCTCCCAGCAGTACAGGGAAAAAATAACTAATTATTTACTATTATTTTTATACTTTTTTCAACGGGGAGTGCATGTTTATAGCACCTAGGTTTCCTAAACTGGTGAATGAATCACAATCGAGAATTGCCATTAAATGTAAATTAACAAGAAATAAAAGTGAAGTAGTGTTACATGCCTTTTCTGAGTTTCTGAGCTCAACAACAATGTGTACATGCAGAACGGAAGAGAGTTTATGAATAGTGAGCGCCATGAAACAGTTGAACTAACAGATTTATGAAAGAAACTTTTCTATCCCCGTTTTCACAAATTGACAACTAAAAATTCTGCATTTTGGATCAGTAAGAGTAAAGTACAATGATTGCCCTTATCTCATGATTGAAGTGATACTTGAGGCATTCTGGTATCAGAAAACCCCCCAGAGGTCATAATGTTTTTGAATAAACATATATTTTCAATTTATATTGAATAACACATTTATTGCCAGTGGATCAACAAATACAGAAAAGTCTAAACGTTTTAAAGTTCCATCATTTATAATCCAAATCAAGATAAACATTGTATATGCCCAAGTTAATCCCAAATCTCAGTTGTTTACTATTTGTTCTGTTATCTTTTATAGCTCAACATCTTCAGCAGCAAACAGGCGAGTGTCTCACAGCGTGCTGCGGTGGAGCAAACCCTAAAGCTGCCCCTCTCACTACCACTCTAAGTACATCACTTACTGCCTCTCTGACTTCACCTCTGAATACCCCTCTCAGTAGCCCACCACCCAAACCGAGCAGCCAGCCTTCGGCCGAGCGGCCGTATCACTGTCAGGACTGCGGCAAGTATTTCAGAATCAGCGACATTAAGCGCCACCAGAGAATCCACAGCGGAGAGAGACCGTTCCCTTGTTTTCAGTGTGGTAAGAACTTCCCCACATCGGGCGATCTCAAAAGGCACGAAAGGATCCACACGGGTGAGCGGCCGTACCACTGCCTGCAGTGCGGCAAGAATTTCTCCGACTCGGGTCACCTCAAGCAGCACGAAAGGATGCACACAGGCGACAGGCCTTACCAGTGCCCGCAGTGCGCTAAGCGCTTCTACAGATCAGGTGACCTCAAGAGGCATCTCCGCATCCACAGTGGTGAGCGGCCTTACAAGTGCCCACAATGTGAAAAGACCTTCTCAGATTCTGGTCACTTGCGAGGACACCAGCGCATCCACACGGGAGAGCGGCCTCACCGCTGCACGCTGTGTGAGAAGAGCTTCTTCAGGTCAGGAGACCTGAAGCGTCACCACCGGACACATACCGGAGAGAGGCCATACCAGTGCTACCAGTGCGGAAAGAGCTTCTCCGAATCAGGCCACCTGAAAGAGCACCGGCGGATTCACACCGGAGAAAAACCCTACCACTGCAACCAGTGTGACAAGAGCTTCTCCCGTCTGGAACGACTGAAAGGCCACCAGAGCATCCACACGGGTGAGAGGCCCTTTCACTGTGCCCAGTGTGGCAAGAACTTCTTCAGATCCGGTGAGCTCAAGAGGCACCAGAGGATCCATAATGGCGAGAGAGCATGAAATCGCTTATTAAAGCATTAGGGCCAGGTTTGGAGATCTGTTTTTATTCCGGGAGTTTATTTTATTTTTGTTTCCCCATTTGTGGCCAATCTAACTGCCGATACCCTCATGTTGCAGAATGGTTTCTGCTGTGTGAAATGAATTATTCCAGAGGGGCTTTGTTAGTCAGCAGGGAGAGAGAAGTTTATACCTACATTTTGGCTTTGGAGGAGGAGGTTCAGCTAACAGATTTTATTGTTTAAGCCCAGATAATAACAGAGGACGTTTACCTGGCCCATGATATCCCATCTTAAATAAAATCCAAGCTATAGGAACTCCAACTAGGAGGTTTATTCTATTTTTAAACAAACATTAAATACTTTCAGTTCTTCTCTGCATGCTAAAGGTTCCTTTGGATGACTGACCTAGTGATCCAACCCCTGGCCCATTCCAGATGTGTTTTTTGTTTTTTTCTTTTCTTTTTTTTTTAAATCACTACCTCCACATGTCTTTTTATTTGCAGTTAAGCATCACCCGAAAACATTCTGTTAAAATGTTCACTGTTACAATCTGCTCTACGGTTAAAGGAATGATTGCGCAAAATCCTATTTGCACTTTGATTCCCCTCACCCCAAATGTTAACTGGTGTTGGCTTCTTTAGTTTCTCACTGTACTATAATGTGGGTCAAGGCTGATTTATACTCGTTAACTGCGTGTGTGTGCATGCAAGACGGTCAGTTTGCATATGGGCTCATTTCCTGCAGAAATCTATGCAACACATTTAAGTGGGGCGATGCCGGTATGACTAGTTGAGGCAGAACAGCGCCTTGTCTACAGCCGGCTTATCACGTTATTGTCAAAATTTGTTAGCATTTGAGTTTTGAGGAACACCTTAAACCTACCGGTCTGTTTTGATATTTGTTTTTCGGAATTTCTAAATTAGCGAATACTTGTGAAGGTGAGGTGAGGGTTTTTGATCTGATATGCAGCTCTTGACAATAATGTGGCAGAAAGTTTTAAAGAGAGACGGAGTGTTGAACAACACTGTGCACGAAATGACTAAAAGTTCCAGCTCGACTTCCAGCGGACAGGGCAATGCTTTTAATTCTCTAGTTGTACATCAGTCACGCAACCAAGAATGTGAACAATGCCGTTCACGCTGCACCTGTGTGCATGCACGTACTCGTGGGGAAAGTGAAGTATATTAAAGCCTGAAGAAGTAATCTTTCCTGTTCGTTTGCAAACTATTGTTGCTTTCCTTCCAGCAACCCACATAAACATACCAGCAACTTGCCACCAGGTGTGAATGTTTGCGCATGGTGCCATACGGTGGAGTGGTGTCTCATCCAGGATGCGTTCCTTCCTCACGTCCCTGGTTTAGGCTCCGGATCCCTCGTGTCCCTGACCAGGAATAAGTGGTTACTAAAAAAAAAAAAGAAACTAATATCTTGTACTGTTTTATTTGGAGTTCAGCATATGTAATAAATTTAGGCCTAAAATGAAGGGAAAAGATTTTGAGTAAGACTTATCTTACTTGCAAACACCATTATCTCCATCACAAAACTAAAGAAGCACATGTCCGACAATAAATACTCATTGCCTAACAGACTACATTTGGAGTAAAAGTGGGAAAACTGTGTGAAGTAGAATTTCCTATTTTTTTTTTCCTCTCCTCTGAACTATTTTAATTAGTACAACTTCCCTGCCACACTGATGGATACCCATTTTACATCTCCGTTACAAAGTATGTATTGTACAGTACAATATTTGTATATTGTAGCAAGGTATAACGTCAAGTGAAAGATCCTGTAGAACTGTATATTAAAGATGTGTATGCTTACATTCTTTGTATTTGCAATATATAGTTTTTTTATTTTGCTCTATTTTTTACAAGTGTGTGCTGTATACATTTGTAACGGTGCAGAGACGGTCAGCTCAACATGTGATTTGAACACGTACGTGACCCTGACAACGGACAACAGATATTGCAACTTGTCTTTTTTTTTTTTTCTTTCTTCTTCTTTTTTCCCCCCTTTTTTTGTCTTTGTTGTATCACTGTATGTAACAGCACACAATGAACTTGTGATTGCTTCATGCCACCGTTGTGGCACTGTAAAATGCTACTGTATTCATCATGTAAACAACACACGGGGGAATATTTTTTTAACCGTGACACTCTTGAGTTGTCAGTGTGTTCGTTATTAGATTGGTATATCTAAGAAACAGAGAACTGTGTATATAAGTACACGTAGAGACATGTTGCTAGCTGTGTAGGTGTACAAGTCTAGTAACCAATTCACTGGTAACTCTTTAAGTTGTCACCACTATGTCCGAAGTAGTACATACCAGGTTAGAGTGTAAGATGTCCGTTGTGGAAACGCAGTTTATGATTCATTTATTTAGGATCTGCACTTTTAGGTAATGTATTAATCAAATCTTTTACAAATCATGAGAGTTAGATTTAGTGTCTTAACTACATTTTGTTTTTTGTTGTTTTCCATACAGATGTCTTTGTTTTTTTCTTCTTTTTTTTAAACCATGTATTATCTATTTAACCATTTATGGGTGTGTTTAATTTTATAGGCTTTGATTCAGTCAGAATTATGACCTTAAATTTCTTTAAAAAAATTGTCATGATAATTAATAAACTAAAATGCCCAATATTTCTTAAAGAAAAATAAAAAAAAGTGAAAAGACCAAACCTACAAACATGTATGGGTACAATGGCAGTATTTAATGTGTCTTTCTGATTGAATCCAGGCTGTAGAGTAGGTGTGGGATTTTTTTCAAACCCTGGGATGCCTTTGCCTGTGCATGAGTGTTTTCTTTATATGTTAATGTAATTATCCCTTATTTGCACAAAATAAATACATAATCTCTACTGACAGATGTACTTAATATACCCATATAAAAAAAGTTACTGCAGGTTTTTAATTAAGATTTTGTCCTTAGTTATTTGACATCCAACATGAGCATAAAAATATAAACCAATTAACATACAGACACGTATTCTTTATCTATTGGTGATAAAAGTGGAGTGTGTTGTTTAATACATCTGTCCAAAATCTCCTATTATAACTGTAAAAGCATGTGATTTATCTAAATGTTCCTCACACCACCAGCAGCCTGGACTGTTAATAGAAGGCAGGTTCGGTCCAGTTTGGGTGAACCTGTGCATCTCCAGAACCCTATTTTTGGGCTGATAGGAGTGGAATCCGATGCTGTCTGCATGAACCTTATTTGCAGGATTTCTTTGGCACTATTATCCGTAAACTTCAGAAACTTTATTGTAAAAACCCTTTGACACACCAACAGTTCCTGCAAATGCTTAATACAGTGATTTTGGATAGTGATACTGCGTGCAAAGGCATCTTATACATATACATAGGGTCTATATACATCTTATGCCACCAGTTTTTTTTTAGGGAAAGCTCTGTTTTTAAGGCGTCCGCTTACTATCGTCTGTTACTATGGTGACAGGATTTACGACAGGCGTCGACGTGTTTACGACAGAGTTTCGGCGGAGACGTCAGTTGATTATTCCTTTATTACTACGCGGTTGGCGCGAGGACGTTTAGGGGTGCAGTGTGTTCGCGAGACAATGGGTGGAAGGTAGAAGGTATGTTTATAGGTTAGCTAGTAGGCTAACGACATATTTAAAAATAAGAACATGGGGCTTAAAGTCCGGCTTTCTGATTAGCAGGATATTGTGTTTAACACGTCCTGTTTTACATCGACGTGCTAAAATAGCTAACGCTGTTAGCAGTCTAGCTAAATAAATAAACAACACCTCAGTTTGTTTATGTTGTCGCTTGCTAAAAGGCCCATAACACTTTACGGGCACAGTTATGTTTTATACGTTTTATTTCGTCTTAAATTCAGTTTGCAGACATAAATAACGTTAATGTTTTTAGCAAGCTTGCTATATGTCCTTACACACATTTACAAACGTTTCACAGTCTAATGACCTGCTACATAGTGTTTAGTTAGCAATAAGTCTGGTGGCAGCCAATTCGGTGTGTTTAATTGATCACCTTTTAACAGGATTGTATGTAATCTTTTGTTCCTGTTTTCAAGGCAAGTATGAGAGAGAAGAGTTGTGAAACATCGGTAAGATGTTTGGGAAGGTGGTATGATGGAAGGTTCGGTAAAGGAAAGGGATATTTGTAATGGAAGGTCCTTCCCATGGCTTATCCGCACAGACAACAGGTTTTGGAAACTCTCCGACTGCTTCTCTTCCCCCCAGCAAACTGCCCCGGCTGCACAACACCAGGTGAGCTGACCTGAGTGTCCTGATTAATCAACAGAACGAGGTCACTATAAACCTGCTGGTCTACTTGTATTGCAATGTCATTTTTACAAGGTTCCCATCAGTTTCATGGTATATTTTCCCCTCTATGCTGATTGTTAGTCTGTTTTTCTATAACAGGAGATCCACCAGTTTATATCAGTGCGTTCATTGTCATGTCATAGATTGTCTAATTGCTTACAGAGGGGTTTTCATAGGAGAGGCCTTACAAGACTTAACAGTTTTGAGCTGTTTAACATTTATGGAAGGAGTCTTCACTGTCGACTTTGTCCTATCTGGATTTTCACAGCATTAAAAATGTAAATGAGTACACAGTACATTTTGATAAATAAAAATATGTAAGTGGGGTTTTTTTTGTTTGTTTGTTTGTTTGTTTTTGCACACCTGAGAGCTTCTAATCGAACTTTGCGAGGAAACTGATCTCTCTTTCAGGCCAACATATTTTTTTGTTTTGTTAAACTCGTTGTAAGAAAATAGGCTTGTACTTTTGGCAGGAAAATATATTTTAATGGTCAGTCCTCGTCTTGTTCTTGGGCAATGTTTAAACTGGTCAGCATTTTAAATATCACACCACAAACTCTTTCTGTTATAACATTGCCCAGTACTAGATTATTCTGAAAAACTAGTGTTTGACTGCTCCTTCATTCTAATGCCCCTGGTGCTGGTTCAAAGTTGGTTCCACTGGCGAACCTTCTAAGAACCGGTTTGCCTTTCCATCGGTTAAAGTGCCGTCACAGAGCCGAGTCTGACGTCACTGTATACGGGTCACGTTACACAGCAACTTTAGCACAGCAGCGGCAAACACAAACACATCAACAATGGCTGATGTTGCTTTACTGTTAATACTCATGGCTTTGTGAACCTACATTAACATCCAAACGCGGCGAATCCAACGTGTACGTGCAGCTCCATGTAATCTGTATAAACGGAGGTTGTTATCGAGAAAGTACATAACGTTATTTTATCATTAACAAAGGAAAAAAGTTAGCCTTAGCATGTAGCTATCTACTATCATGTGTGCTGATAATTGATCATATTGCGGTAAAGTAAAAGTGTATTAAACATTAGTATACTTAAGGTACATTATCAAATGCGCTAACAGTAGCCCCGCCCACAGCCCCTAACGCAAGTGGTTCTTAAGTCTAGACCAGCAACGTTTTGGTGCTACTTAAGAACCACTTTTCCTGGTTCAGAGCCGGTGCTTTGGCTGTCGAAAAAGAAAGAACTGGTTCTAAATTAGGCTCTGGCTCCGAACCAGCACTCAAACTGCCTCGGTGGAAAAGGGGCACTAGTGATAATACTGACTGTTGTGGTATGGACTCTTCTTGTATGTTGCTTTATGGTCTACTGTAATTATTGATTATTTTCAACCCCTTTATTTTTTTTTTAATCCTTAGAAAAATTTCATGGAAGTCCGTAAGCCAGTGTTGGATCTGAAAGACGTCCCTCCCCCTCCACTCCACAATGCATCTCCGCAGCCCCTTGTTCTGGCTTCCCAACCTGCACCTCCTCTCTGCCAGCTCCCTGCTTCAGACGCTCAACTTTCCCAGCAGCCCCTTCCTCAGCTGCAACCTGGTAGCCCTAATGTAAGCTTGTGTTCCCACTGTGAATGCAGTCTGCACATCCAGCAGCACTCTGGCTTGCTTGAAGCCAGAGCTCACAGTTTTGGTGGTGGGTGTAGCATTAGCAGCACTGCTAATGCTAACTCTGGTGGTGGCTTTCCTGCACCTTTTTCCTCTGCACAGCTACAGTCCCCACAGAGTTTTGGGTATCAGGTGGCCTCAGTAGCCACGTCACAGCCCATGGCAGGTCACACACACCCATCCTGCTGCGGGCACCTTCACACTTGTTCCTCTCTCTCAGTGGCGTGTCTGCAGTCAAAACACTTGTCTGGCTCTGCACCCATCCATGGGCCCTGCGTGGCCTTATCTGGGTGCTGCCACTGTAGCGAGGACCATCGGGTGGAGCAGCAATACCATTCACACAGCGACACACCCTCCTCTACTCACCTCTGCACTAAGCCTTTGTACCTCGAGCACAACACAGTGTGTCAGAAGGGAGCACATTACTGCCATCAGAGTTTAAGAAAGGTTGGTCAGCAGCACAGCTTTTAAATATTTCAAAGTTGCTGTTTAGCTAATTTCTTGCCTACAAGAGTACATCATAGATGTATGTGCACTATAGCGTTAAATCAGTATTTGCAGATAAGGGAAGGCAAAAAGAGAGCAATTTCTGAGGCAAAAGTCATACATGTTTTATTGTAGGAGTAAGGATTTTTCTTTCATGCCACAAGTGTTTTCCTGTCAGCTTTTGTTTAAATTCACAATTCTAGCAATAACATAATGACAGGATGATAGTTGTTATCACTTATGTTGTGGCTGGGAGTAAGTTAGAAAAACAAAGTGATGTGTAATCTTGCGTTTTCCAATCGACCCTGAGAAGGACAGCTAGAGCTGATATAAAGACTCAACACTGCTTTTAAAAGAAGGGCTAGGAGAGAACACCCCACACTGTAGGGGTGGACAAGACGTACTTTGCATTTTTGATCTAGTAGCTTGTTGTACTTCTGTTTGCTTGAGAAGCTGCAGATACGAGGTTGATGTTGATATGAGTGAACTGTTTATCCCACACAGGGTTTGGGAGCTGCTGACTCTGAGAAGGTTTGGCCAAACATCCCCCCTCCTCATCCCTGCACCTCTGCTCTACCTATGTGTAATGGCTGTAGAGTTCCTGCAACATCCAGTGATGGCATTCTGCACCCCACCAGCATAGGCAAAGTCAATCAGAAATATGGTCAGTGCACACAGATGCATTCAGAATGCTGTAAGTCATTAGACTTGAACCCAGTACATAGTACATAATTATACAGCAAATTCTGGTGTGCAGAAGTGGTTTCTTTATGTAGTGGCTCTAATTGGGTGCATGTGTATTAGGGTCCATTGAAGGTGGTGGACAAGAGTCCTTGCCCCCGGTGGGTGTTTTCTGGGACATAGAGAACTGTGCTGTACCCAGTGGCCGTTCAGCTGCCACAGTGGTCCAGAGGCTACGTGAGCGTTTCTTCCAGGGACACCGCGAAGCCGAGTTCATCTGCGTATGTGACATCAGCAAGGAGAACAAGGCTGTCATTCAGGAGCTCAACAACTGCCAGGTACACAGGAACATTCATGAAATCAAGCTCATTAAATCATCTGCCATCATTTGACTCTGACATAGATCTTGACATAGACTCTTATTAAAGATGGGAAGGCATGAAGAGCTAACTTACATCTGCAGTCACTCAGGTTAACAGAAGCTGTTCATTTTCATGCACAGTTGAACTTATCTTTGTGTATGACAAGACGCCACCTCAGAGTTTTTGCTGGAGCACAGCTGCTTTTGTGGTTTCTTTGTATTCAAGGAATGTAAGATTTTAACAAAATCTAAAGTCTCATTTTACCTCCTGTTTATTTGGGGTTTTTTTTGTATTTATTAATTATTCCTTAAGACCATAAACCCCTTTTTTTTTTAATGATATTTTTTTTTGTCTAATTTCACAGGTCACTGTTGCTCACATAAATGCCACAGCCAAAAATGCAGCTGATGACAAACTCCGACAGAGTCTGAGGCGCTTTGCTGAAACACACACCGCTCCTGCCACAGTCATTGTAGTTTCTTGTAAGTCTATAACATTTAAATAGATGTAAACGAGTCCATGCTGGGATTAGAAATCAACAGCAGAGATGCATAAAACTCACAGGATAGAACACTTTTCTGAAAACATCCAGTGCAACAGTGTTATGTGCATAAAAGGACTGTGGACACAAACCATGTATCGCATCTATTTTTCTGTTTTCTCACTACACTCAGTAAATCTCTATGGACTTCAAGATAACTAATTATGCTTTGCCACATGATCATATTTTAAGTTAGTTAATCTGTTGTGGTTGTCAGACAGCGTCTACACAAATATAAACTTGATTAAACTGTCACAAGGTTTGGTTTATCTCCAAAGTGTTTAAATGAATAGCAGTCCATTAGCTGTTCTATCTCTAAATTAGTGTAATAGGATTAGCTGAAAGGAACAAAAGTTCAACAAAGTTTTTGGTAGTCAAGTATATTTAGCATTTTAATTAACTAAAGAAACATTTATAGTGCATTTGAGCTGTCACTTGTTTCCATTTTTCTCTTGTTGCTTTGTAGCCGACGTGAACTTTGCCAGTGAGCTGAGTGACCTGCGTCATCGCCATGGCTTCCAGGTCATTCTGGTGCACAAGTCTCAAGTCTCCCCTGCTCTGCTGCAGCACGCACACCTACATGTCCTATTCGAGGACTTTGTCTTGGAATTGCCCCCCAGGATGCTAATCAAATCACAGGTATTTGTCATTTCATCTTAATCCTGGATCAGGTTTACTTAATCAGCTAAGCACATTTGCAAAATCTCTTAAGAAGACCTACATTTTACTTCTATTCACTGGCCAGATGTAATTCAACTCAACTCAACTTCAACTTGTAACTCAAGCTGCAATATGCTTATATTTTATGCACATTTTTATGAACTCTAGCCTACTTTGGCCTTTGTTAAACATATGGCCCTCTGTACAGGAGTGCAGCCTTGCCCCAAGCTACAGCCATGACGTGCTACTCCTGACAATGTATTGGATTAATTACTGGCTGTAGGTTGTGTACAATTATTTGCCTATTTATTTATTTATTTATTTATTTATTTATTTATTTATTTATTTATTTATTTAATATTAATTCAATCTTGCATTAGATAAAGGAATCAAACCTGAAACACTGTATACGTCTCAAAACCAGTAACTATCCCAGTCGAACAGTCCCAGAAAACCCAGAGTGCTCCCTCTTTCTTTGCTTCCCCCAGCCCTGTTTCAACCTCCTCTTTGTGCACAACCTCCCCACGCACCGCGACGCCAAGTCTGTCAGTAGCAGGCTTCAGCGCCTGTCCAATAACTGTGGTGGGAAAGTGCTGGGCGTGACCGGTGGCACTGCTGTGCTCCGATTTGCCAGTGCAGAGGCAGCCGAGCGCGCCCGCAAGCGCATGGAGAACGAGGACGTCCTAGGGAACCGCATCACTGTCTCATTTTCCCCTGACGGGCTACAGGAGGAGGAGGAGGTGGAGCGGCCTCAGCCTGCTGCCAGTTCCTCCTTTTCTAGTGCCCTGTTCCTCCCTGTGGAGAAGCCGCGATCACCACGGCGCCCCAGGAGGGCATTGCGAGCCTCTCAAAGTGGCAGAGACACTGGGGTAAATGTTCCAGAAAGACCCTACAGCCCTAGGAAAGTGGGGCATGCTTCTTCCTGCAGCCCAGTGTTGAAGTCCCTTTCCCAGGTCAGCGGTGTAACGGTGACTTCTGCCTCCATTCTGCCTTCAGCCATTAAGATCCTTACACCAAGCCTGCTTTCCAGCTTAATAAAATTCTGGGCCCACAAGTCAAAGATTCTCCAACATACCAAAGATTGCCACAGAGAACGTTTTTCTAATTTGACTTATTTCCTCTTAACAGGTGAAAGCTGCTTTCAAACAGTCACCTTGCAAATGATTAGGAATGAATTTGTTGGAGAATGTTGACAGTGTGCCAGGGTTTTAACAATTCTGTGCTTACCCCATTTGCTCATAAACCCAATCCTACCTGCCTACCTACAGCTACCAGAAGACGCTTCTCTCTGCTGTTGCCTTGCTACAAAACCCATAACATGGAGGACTGATTTATGTTCATATTACCTACCATGGATTAAGCAATACCGATGCATGAGTCCAGATTTCTTTTTGTCCTTTTCATTATCATTCACATCTTTTGCTTTTCTATTTAACTTTTAATTTTCTGTCCTTTGCTTAATAGCTCCATGTAGTTCCATCCCTCTTGCAGAACCTTCTATTGCAGGAAATTCTAACTCTAGTGCTCAATTTAAACCGATCACTGCCTTACCTTTATTCCTATTAAGCGTCTTAATGGTTTTTTTTTTCGAACTTTGAATCATTGCTAAACTTTTTTTTAATTGGACTTTAAATTTGTTTGAATGATTGAGTTTGATTTTCTTGCAACAGGACTGAACCGTAGAAGTTACCTTAATTTTTCCTTCACTGGTAAGCAATATTTCTGATTTGTGAGAGAATCACATGTTATTTTACTTAAACCCAGGATGGAAGCAGTATGGAGTCTAAGCTCAGGACAGGTTTTCCTCTGGAGAAAGTCCGTGCTGCATCTGCCTCTCCTCAGAGCACTGGCTTCACCTCTCAGTTGCAGCCTGCTAAACCAGCCTTCCCTGCAGAGCTCCTGCAACGCAGCCGCAGGTACCTACCCCTTCTTCTTATGAAAAAATGCCATATTTGGCTTTGATTACTGTGAAGGCTGCACCGTGTGTACTGCTGCCCTTCTGTGTTTAGAAACGCCCTAAACCCAAACTAATACTAAAGGTCTTGAAGAGTATTTAGATGGAGGATTTTTCAACATTAATACTGCTTAAATATGTAAGAATATCCTTTGCGTTGAACCATTTAGATCTCCAGAAAGACGATTATCCCCTGCAGTGTTGTCATGGAAACAAATTCAACATTCATTTTCTTTTTGTTACGTTTGTCGTACTCGGGCGTGGTTTTGTTTTCAACTTGTTGGTTGGAATTGATCATTTCTCAGAAATGCCCAAGAAACTGTAAATAAGACTTATTTTAAGATGAAAAAGATGATTAAAGTGATTTAAAAACATTAAGTGGCTCAGCATCACCTTTCATGAATTGCCATTCCTCTGATGATTTCAGTTGTTGATTTGTCAAGAGTATGAACAGAAAAGGATCCCTTGAAAATCCCTGTAGCTTGGATATTGCATGAGGTGAATGTGCTTGGAGGGTTGTGGATGTTCTGGTGTTTTCTGGTAAGGGCTTTTAAAATAAGCTGTTAATGTGTAAGAACCGTTTTGTGTGTATAGAAGAAACTCCTGCAGCCTGCGCAATGCTACAGATTCTTCAGAGTCATTTCAGGTGAGCACTCCATCAGCTTTTAGCAAACTCAACCTGCACACTTCCTTCAGCCCGCTGATGTTCTCCCATGGATCCTGGTCCTCAAGGTTTGTATCTTAAGCAAAATACACGCACGCCAATTTCAGCCGTCCTGAAACTTATCCACAAGCAGGTAACCAGTTCTGCTACACATTGCTCTTTCAGGAGTGCGTCTCCGTGTCTCTCCAACCGCTCGTCCCCACAGAGTGTTCCCTCTCGTAGCCCATGTCCTGATTCCCAGCCTGAGCCCTTCTCAGATGGTGCAGATATCCAGGTAGCCAACCTCGATTACAGGATGTCCAGAAAAGAGCTGCAGCAGATTCTGCTCGACACCTTCGCCAAGCACGGAAGGGTGAGAGAACCTATGACTCCATCTCTATCCTCTTATAGTATATGTTTCAATCCTTAAAATCAAATACTACATGAGTTTCAATAATATTTTTGTATTCAAAGGTGCTTTTAATTTCAGTACATTCTCATCCTGCAGGTGAAAAGCATTGAGCTCAGCCCTCACACAGACTACCAGCTCAAAGCTAAGGTACAGATGGGTTCTCTGCAGCAGGCTATAGGAGCCGTCAGCATTCTTCACCGCTACAAGATTGGAAATAAGCGCATTCACGTGTCCCTCGTCACCGGCGCTAATAACAAATCCCTCACCTGCCTCAGGTACTGACCTGTGACAAACATTAATCATTATTGTACAGGTTTATGTCTAAACTGCTTTTATACGTGGTGAAGTTATTAAAGTTCTTCTCTCCGTTTCCCCGTCATTTAGCTCAGAGATCATCAGTATTCTTCAGGATTCTCCAGCTAATTGCCTTCCACTTTTCAAATTCACTGAAATTTATGAGAAAAAGTGAGTCACTTTTTTTACAGTACATGCATACACTGGTTATACAACTGCATAAAAAAAAGATTGTATTAAAATTGGGATAAATTTCAGTAACGTCATTCATTGAATTTAAAATTATTTAACATATAATAAACTAAATCATTGATTCTACTTGATGTAAATAGTTGTCAGCTGAATTAGCAGTGTCCACAATTTTTGGCACCCTTGGTAGAGATGGATTCAAGACTTGTTTAGCTTAATTGCACATGGAAAAATATGAAGCGGTTTTAACCATTCATCGAAGTATATTATTCAAAAATAAATTTACTCATTAAAAATATATTTTACAAAATCATGTTGGAGGGTTACTTGGGCCTCCACTTTCATTTAGTACCTTTTAGATTCTTCTCCTATATTACTTAATAAGATAAGAGAGTACAAAGCCAGCTGTATGTAACCGTTGCATCAACTGAGCACTATGAATAATATTAACTGTTATTAATTGTGGAACGTTCCAGTTTCTGCTGCTAAATAATCAATCAATAATGCAATTGCTTATGAAAGAGTTTTGAGCAGTCAAAACTCTGCAGGCATTCTAATACTCCAGCATAATGAATCATACGCTTATTATGATCGCAATTTGGACTTGGATCCCAGTTATTTGCTCATACTTGCCTGAAGGTGCTTTTGTTGTGTTTAACTGTAATTAAACTATTGGTGTGTGTCTGAATAGCAATAGTTTAATCATTCATGGTTTGAGTATGTTAACCTGGTCTGCAGGTTTGGCCGTAAACTGGTGGTGAGCGATCTCTACAGATTGCCGGAGGTAGTGGCTGTGCGTGAACAGGGTGGCGGACGTATGGTGTGTCTTCTACCCAGCAGCCTAGCCAGACATAGTCCATTAGGTTCCTCCCAGTCCCATGATGGCTCTTCCACCAGTGGCAGTCCTGTGGTGTTTGAGGAGCTTGAGTATCACGAACCTGTCTGCAAGCGTCACAACACACAGCAAGACTTCAGGTATGACCGTAAGCACAGGACTGTAACAATGTGTTTGCAGCATGAAGAGTGCTAATTAAAATGAATGGCATGTTTTCAGAAAATCGGTGCTACCGGTCACTTATCTTATGTTTATGTATTTTTTTTTTTGTGTAGTGAGGCAGATTATGACCCTGACACATACAAGATTCCGTTTGTTGTGGTGTCTCTAAAAGCCTTGTCTGCTCACGTGCACAGTCTTCTGCAGTCACACGAGGGTACCATCCCCTTGCTCAGGTAACACATCCACCCTCATTTACATGCTAGCAACAGGTGCTAAGTTAAATCTTATTATTGCATGAAAAATAGAAACAATTTTGTTTGTATGTGAATAACCTGGCTAATATTTTTAATCAGCTTTCTAGAATGTTATGCATCAGAGTTCAGCCCGTTAACAGTGGCTGATGAAGGGAAGCTGGAGGGTAGCGTTCCCCTGGAACACCTCATTACATGTATACCAGGCATCACCATTGTAACCGCACAGAACGGCTTCAAGGTCATCAAATGGATCCACAACAAACCCCCACCACCTAATGCAGGTATGCATGAGTGAGTGAGTGAATGACATGAGAGAAGCATATGTCTGAAATTCTGAAATTTATTACATTACAATTGATTCAGGATGTTAACTGCAGTCTCTTTGGCCTTCCAGGTAATTGTTCTTTGTCAATGGTTCTAAATAGTCATTCAGTGACATTTTTGTTGTTACTGATTGTGCCTTATTAGAATGATGGAGTTGGGTGCACGTGTCAGATTGCAGTAGGCTAATGCTGTCATTTTTATTTTAGCTGAAAATCTGTAATTGTATGTACATGATTCATGCGTGTGAACGTCACCCTCCTCTCCCAGAGCCTTCAACTAGCCACTTACCATGCATGCAGCTTGTGTGTTCGTCTACAACTAGGTTTACAAATAAAAAATTTTAATCATTAAAGTATGGGCAAGGAAACAAACAGCAAATGCCACAGTGTTTTCATCTTTTAAATGCAGTTTTGCCTACAGCACAGGTAGTTCTGGGAAACCATCTGCCAAATGACTTTTTTTTTTTTCTTTCTTTTTCTCATGCAAATTGGGGTCATATATTATAAATAACGTTTTTCATGTGTTTTCTGGACGAACATATGGCAGATGGAAATATCCACATCACTAATAGCTGGGCAGAATCAGCCTGCATGCCAGTTGAAATCAATTTTGCCACACTTGCTATTGCACAAGTGCATATCTTTTACCCTTTTGAAAATAAATGGGGAGAAAACATTGGATAGTTAATTCTTGTTCAGTGAGCATGAAAGGCAACATTTCAAACCAAATTCTATAAACTGTGTGAAAACCTTTCCAGTACAAGCTGAACAAACCTTTGCTGAACAAGAACAGTTTATTAACTGTAGTCTAGTTTTTAATCCTGTTGGGATTTTTTGTGTCATTCCCCTAGAAGTGACGCATATCAATTAGGTTTTGGTGTTTTGGGAGAATCTCCTCCTGGTTGTAACATAAAACAAGCTTTGGTTGGCTGGATAAGTTGCGCTGATATTTTGTAAAGCTTGTGTTTGACCAGTCAGCTGTTATTTTGGTTTTATTTCGATTTTTACTGCTTCACAGAAACGTACAGAAATCTGCAATCAGATAGCCTAGGAACACAATTCTCTTAAAAGTAATTAAAAAAACATGTGCAGTGACCATTTGTTCTGAATCTCCCTTTCTACAGACCCATGGCTACAGCGCTGTAAGAGCCCAGTAGGAAATCCCCAGCTGATCCAGTTCAGTCGAGAAATTATAGACCTGATGAAAAACCAGCCGTGCTGCCTGATGCCCATCACTAAATTCATCCCTGCCTACCATCATCACTTTGCCAAACAGTGCAGAGTCTCTGATTATGGCTTCTCCAAACTGCTAGAGCTGCTGGAGGCTGTACCACACGTACTACAGGTTGGAGTTTGCAGTACTATAGTTGATTTTTGGGTTTTTCGTGCAGTTTTTAACTGAACTATGCAGTATTCAATTCATAGAAGCAAGTAACACCAGAAGGATTTTTTTTTTTCTGGACTAAGAAAAGAATTACTGAAGCAAGTGCTACACAGTCATCTATATATAAACTCATGTTTGTCTGGACCGTAAGCGTTGTCTTTTCCACTGCAGATTCTGGGCCTGGGCTCTAAGCGGTTGCTGACCCTCACACACAGGGCACAGGTGAAGCGTTTCACACAAGATCTGCTCAAACTGCTCAAGTTTCAGGCAAGCAAGCAGGTCATCATCAGAGACTTCATGCAGGCCTACCATTGGTCAGTTCTATGCACTATTCTTTACTCTTGTTTCTGTTTAGAGTTAATTAGTGTACAGACCCGAATACACGAGATATAGCCTGTAACACCTGCTGTGTAAATGCCAGTACAGTTGCCAGTTTAGGGATTAGTCAGTTTTATCATTTGTTCCCTTGTATTCTTAGTTAGTATAATAACGGGCACATTAACATTATGGGCCTTTTTATACCTGGTCACTTCATGTGTTTTCTCTGATCCGATAGCTAGCTGATTTGTTAAAACTGTTCCATTTACATTAGGCCACATAAATGCGTCTTGGCAAAATGGATATCAATCCGATCTTTCTACTCCAACCCAAAATGCAAATATATTTTTATCTCATTTCCGGGGTAATTGAAATGGAACAGGCTTTGGTCTATGCGGTTTTCAGAGTGCAATCAAAAAGAAGACGAAAAAACTTGTTACGATGGTTATGCTACAAAAAACTGCATTTACTGTTTGTTTTTGACACAGTGCACTTCTGTTTGGGAGGAGTATAGCGCTGACGTATGTGGCTTGAACAACCACATTCATTTACACCTGTCCAGTTTCATCTGAAATGCATCCCAGACCACCTCCCGAAGTGGTGTGAACCATCGGATTTATATCCGTCTCAAAAACGTTTCAGAGAGTATTTAGACCTGGTCTTTTTACGATCGGTTAGCTATCCGATCACAGAAAACACATGAAGTGACCAGGTGTAAAAAGCCCCTATGATAACTTGTATGATAATATGCAGTGACCACACAAGTATAATTTTAAACTCTATTAAAAATGTCTCATTTTTATTTATTTCCCAACCACTTTGTTTCCAAGTAACAGATCATAAAATAATCAATACAAGAATGTTAACACACACAGATTTTTTTCATGGTTTAATTTGTCTGCTTATAAGAATCAGAATCAGAATCAGGTTTATTGGCCAAGTGTGTTGACACACAAGGAATTTGGTTCCAGCTGTTTGTGACTCTCAAAAGCAAGACAATGGTTATTAAAAATTATTAAAAGTTACTAAAAATATTAAAAATATTTAATAATTATTAAAAATGTGTGTTTATGTCCGTGGTGATAGGTGTTTCTCCAGAGACTGGCAAGTGATTGATTATGGAATGTGTGACTTGATGGATCTGTTGGCTGAGATTCCTGATACGACCATCACTGTTACACAGCAGGATTCTGACACGGTCATATCTGTACCTAAGAGAGGTGAGGATTCCTGTGGTAATGATCTGTGCAAACTATTCACACGTGTTAAACGTGTCATTGTCTCCTCGGGTGTGATGATGCATCAGTATTCATGATTGTTGACATACAGCGCATACAGCCTTTCTCTTGTTAAATGTTAATTGGTGTATTGTGTTTTTTTTTTTTTTTTTTTTTTTTTTTTTTAGTGATTGAATGAACAGGATGGTTTTCACAACAATATTGTAACAAAGACTCAAATCTACATAATCTAGGGCACAAAAGTCTGAGAAATGTTTTGAGACCCAACATCTCAAAAATTTGGACCCATCTCTAGGGTTTTAGTGTCTTAAATGTGTTACAACAGTTTTTATAACACTTGTATGCACATCAGTTCTTTTTCAAATATTTTTCAATATTCTAAAAGTTAGATCACCTCACTTTTAATACAAACCTTTTTAAAATAAATTCGGTGATAATGAGATGTGTGCAGCAGACTATTGAGCAAAATCTGAACTGTTTTCCATGTTTTGCTCCTTAGAGCGGACCACAGAGGAGATGGAGCGCACCAGACAGTTTGGGAAGGAGGTGGTGGATCTGCTGCGTCACCAACCGCACTTTCGCATGCCTTTCAGCAAGTTCATCCCCACTTATCACCACCACTTTGGCCGCCAGTGCAAGCTCACCTATTATGGGTTCTCTAAGCTCATGGAGCTGTTTGAAGCCATTCCTGATGTCCTTCAGGCGAGTGCCATCTGATAGCCATCTCTTTGATGGATTGTTAAGTGTCAATCAGTTAGTAAGTAAACTAAAAATGCTGTAAAACATTGCTAGTTATCGTAAACCCTTTCACAGGTTGTTGAGTTGAGCACATTCAGAAAAAGTAAAGCTATGTGTCGTTTGTACTGTATTTATTATATATACGTAAAGTTTCTGTGATTTCAACCAATATACCTGGAATTATTTTTCTTCAACCTCTGACCACTGGGCCTGTGTATAGGTGCTAGAATGTGGTGAGGAGAAGCTACTGGTTCTGACTGAGGTGGAGCGAGTAAAGGCTCTGGCAGCTCAGCTTGTGAAGCTCTTGCGTGCTCAGAGAGACTGCACACTACCTGTTAGCCAGCTTCTGGCTGAGTACAGCAAAACCTTTGGTTACGGCCTCCGCCTGCAGGATTACGATGTCGGTACACTGCCTGCCCTTCTCTCCAAACTCTGCCATGTGGTCAAGGTATGACACACTACATCAGGTGGTATTTCAAGGCAACATTAAAAATGGAGGGATCTTATTAGTTTCTAGACTAATATAGAAATTCAGCACCCAAAAATATTCATAGTGTAAACTATAGTGTAAACTAATACTATTTAGTCTAGTCAGATAGGTTTCTTGTCAGTAAACCGAGGTTTTGTTTTGCTAAATTTCTAATTTTTCCACCCCAATCTGCTTATTTTGAATACGTGCTATTGTTTTAATGCTTCACTTTTCCTCTGATGATGTAATCTGACAATAGAAGCCTGTTTACTGAATGTTTTTATATCTACACAAAGGTAGTGGTTGGATCTGAAGAAAAAGAGGTCCAGCTTATCAACAGAAAATCGCTACGTGCGCTCACGTCCCAGTTGCTGGCGGTAATGATGTCAGTTCCTGATGAGCATGACTGGCTGGGAGTGGAGGTGCTGCAGAAGCAGTACGAGTCCATGTATGATCAGCAACTCAACCCCTGTGAATATGGCTTTGTCTCCCTAACTGAGCTGCTCAAGAGCCTGCCTTACTTAGTGGAGGTGTGTGTGTGGGTCTGAGAGAGAACCTACGACCCGAGTGCTAACATGTTAACTCTACTCTGGTCAAAATTCACTTAAACCATTTTACTGTATTAATAGATAATCTGTTCCGGTCTATCTCTTGGTCAGTGTCTTGTAAATGAAATGAAAAATGAAAATCTAATCTTTCCCTGTACAGTTGTTTGAGGGTGGTGAAGCCCATGATGAGGAGGCCAAAGTTTGCATCAGGTTAACTAAGCTGTACCAGTTTGCGCGAAACGTTCGAGCCCTCCTGCACACCTACCACTATAACCAGATCTTCCTGTCTGAGTTTTGGGGTGCCTTCAGCAAGTACACGGGCCATGAGTTCCAGCCTCGTGACTATGGATACAACACTCTGGATGAGCTCCTGGCTGCCGTACCACAAGTCAGTTCTTTCTTCATGTCTTTTCTTTATTTTAAGAAAATCTGAATGTTTAATGCCAAATAATCTCCAAGGTAAATTGTAGGAGAGAAAAACAAATTCCTGTTGAGTTGAATTGAAGGAGCGCACTAAATTTAATTAAATTTAATTTAATTAAACCTTTTACTACTTAAGTGCTCTTTAGTTTAATGGTCTTGTAGATGCCCACTAAACAGATGGAAGCAACATTGATAAGATAATTATAAGCAAATATCTTTTACCTTTTCTTCTTTATGAGTGGGTGAAGCCTCGCAGCACATTTAATAGTAGGAGAAATGATGCCTGCATCAGTGGGATGATACCGATTGTCTGTTTAGATTTTCCTCCTTTTATTTCTATTCATAATTTTTGTGTGTTTTTTTTAATATTTAGGTAGTGTGGATCAAAGGCCATGGACACAAGAAGATTATAGTCCTAAAGAATGATATGAAAGGTGAGGAAACATTATTATACTTACTGTATGAAGGCTTTGTTATGGGCTTTGTTACCTGGTTAGTACAGCACACCTGAAATCCTGTAAAGATTGCTCAATCAACGTTAGGGTGGTGTTTTTTTTTTTTTTTTTTTTTTTTTTTTTTGATGGATTGATTACAGATATCTTCATGGTGGTCTCATTCTTTTGACATATAACAAGCAAAGCATGAAAGGCATGAAGAAAATGAACAGATTCCTACATAATGAATACAAATTTAGACATGCTAAAACACGGATAAGTTCACTCCTTCCCCCATCAATAGTGTTTACATTTCAATTGCTAGCACATGCTCCTAGCCTGCTCGAGTTTGAGCTGTTCCTCTGTTGGAAAAGTGTTCACCTTGATTTATGTGTTGGGTGTTTTGCTGCTATTTCTGCCTTTTTAATTAACGTGTGTGCGTCATCAGCTCGTGGCAGCCCTGCCAGCACTGAGAGCCCTCAGCCTGAGGAGGTCCAACAGAGCCAGAGCCCTGCCAGCTCACACAGCCCAGGTAAACACGCACAGACAAGAACGTGCTGCATCAATAAACTGCACATGGCTGATCATGACGTCTATTTTTTTTTTTTGGGTTGGATGATTATGGTGATGCTGACTATTGCCAACATAACAAATAACAAACTGGCAATGTTTGATCAGCATCAGCATGCTTGGTGTGTCAGGAACCTAAGTTGAAAATATAAATTTATAAATAGACGATTCAAACTGTCTTGTCTTCCTAGCCTCAGGTGGCAGTACTAGTGAGGCAGAGCTGCTGTGTCTGAGCTCCTCTTCTCCAGTGGATCTCTTGTGTGCGCCAGTTCCGTCCTGCCTGCCTTCCCCTCAGCTACATCCTCACCCGGTTCTGCTCCAGCACAATGACCTCATCCACTTTGAGGAGCACTTGCACAGCCAGTCCTCAGGAGGCACCAGAGAGGATCAGCCCGTCCACGAGCACCAACCTCAAGCAGCTCTGATGCCCACTGAGTGCTGCAGAGCTTCAAATGAAGAAATTAAAATGGAGGAAACGTCGGTCTCTAGTGTAGGTATAGTTCCCGCCAATAGTGTTGAAAAAAACACGGTATGTCCGAGCGGGAATACCAAATCTAATGATGCGCCCGACTCGCTCGTTACCAAGCCCGCCCAACAACCCGACCTCAAACCCTTGGCCACAGAAAGCCCCAGCAAAAGAACCATCCGGAATAAAATAAAACTTGCAGCTAATTTCTCTTTCTCCACAAATTCCTCAGTCTAAAGTTACTTTTTAATCAGATCAAGCTCACAGTAATTTAATAATTGTTTTTTTGCCCACTCAGTTTAAAAAAAAAAAAAAAAAGAAACCCAACGATTTAGAATCAGCCAGCGAAATAAATCCGCGTAACTCTGCAGAGTTGTGGCCGTGAAGAATCTGATCGAACTACCTACTACTTCTGCTTCTGTCTCTTTAAAAAATTCAATGCACTTGCTCTTCATCTGTTGGCTATATTTACAGCCTTCGTTTACTTTAAGATCCCATTTTCCCTGTTGGTTTAAATCCTGAGTTTTCTCTTCTGCTGAAAATCACGTCTTCTAGATTATGTTTAAGGAAACATGAGTTGATATGAAATGAAAGCGTACCTCCAAGTTGGCTGTAACTAAGGCAGCTTCTGTCCTTTCAGATTAGCATTTCCTCTCTTTCTGTGCTGTTTTGGGAATCATGGTTTTCACCACATGAAATTAGTAGTCGCATTTGTAGTCCTCTGACCGACCCTGCGCTTTGTGCACTCTATTTTCTAACCAATACAATGGAGATGTCGTCTCCCATTTATACCAGGCATGATTTTAAAACGAAATTAAGTTAATGCAGAAGGGCATTGATTATATTAAGCATAATAACTTTTAACCCAAAAGAATGCTAATGATGCTAATTTGTGTTTGTTGGATTTCTGTAATTTCTCTTGTATACTTTGGAACTCTTTAGAGTTTAACATCTAAAGGTTTTTGTAGATTTTCGGTCCACGTCTTAGTGCACACGTTTAATAGCCTGAGTTTTAACGGCATTTCGTTCAACATCTTAACAGTGCAGTTGGTTTCATTTTGATGGAGATTAGAAGATGAGCAGGTGTCTGAATGTTTGAGACTGGCACAGGACACACATGCAGGATAAAGTCGAGGTTACGGAGCTCTTCGCTAGCTTGAAGCGTGCCATTCGACAGCTGATGTCGACAATGAAAGTTGAGTCGGCGCGTACACAACTCCGCATTTCTTCTGCCGGAGTTCAAGCAAAAGCTCCATTTCAGTTTTAGCCATTTACGCAGCTTAGGCTTTATTTTGATTGTGGGTATTTGTGTGTGTGGAATTTTATATGCACGTAGTGCATAGACAATTTCCTGTGTAATGTGACACATAGCAGCTGTAGAGTTTTAATTCGTTTGCATCCTGCATTTTCATGGTGGTTCGTTATGGCAAGAGCCGAGGGTTTTTTTTTTTTGTTTGTTTGTTTTTTTTTTTTTTTAAACTATGATCAGTTTCTTTGGATCTGTTGACAGTCTTTGCTTATTCTTAATGCAAGTGTAATTTCTAGATGGGTTTTAAAGCACTGGAGTCGAGGATGGGAACTGCTCATAGAGAGAAACACCATGGTATCAGAGGGACGCACACAGGCCCTCAGATTTTTTTTTTCTTTTTCCTTCTTCTTCTGTGTACAGAGCCAGGCTTTTTACAATGGCTTGTATCAGCCTTGGCACCAGGAGATATGAAGCAAGAGAGAGTGCTGCTAGAGCGTTTCATCCTGCACTCCCTTAGCGTGATGATGTTTGTATATTTCTTTTCTGTTGTCTTGTTTAGTGGGTTTCTTTGGGCCGAAGACTTATCCTGCATCTGTTTATGCAGTCTGGGTTATCCCAGGACAAAAAAAACAAAAAAAAAAACTAAACTGAACATCTAACAAGCGGCCGTTAGGCTCCTTATTTGCGTAGAGAGAACCACGTTTTGGGAGAATCTCCCTGTAAAACAGCTTCCTGTTTTCCAAAATGAATCGTATACATTCATAATGAAATGTGACTATTTCTTGTCTCTGGCCTGTTTTAGTTTAGAGGTCCTGTTGTTGGTTTAATGCAGTCTAGTCAAGTTTACAGCTCGTGTTCCTGATTTCCCGACTCGCCACTACAGAGTGGCTACATTATGTCCCAAATGAATTACTTTCATCCCAGATTAAAGGAGCTGTTTTATTAAGATTATCAAAGGCCTGATATTTATTTTATGGAGAGAACCTTAGAAATGAGTCCTACTGGCTGTAATGATTCCTAATTTTTGCTGCTACATGTTCAGTTTGCTGTTTTGGGTAGAGAACTTGGTTACAGCTAACTTGGAGGACAAATATGGAACATCTTGTTTATTGCACCTCAGTGACAAGCTAATCTTTTGCCTATGCATGTTTGCATAGTTTTGATTTCATTAAGTATCATTCTGCCGGGGGTGTAATGTTAATGAAGTTAAATGTACATGACCGTTATGAGCGTTTAGTTGAGCAGTTGCTCTTTTCCAGCATGGAGTGTTTTGGTTTTCATGGTTAGGGGTCAGTTATGTGATTCCACAAATTGACCTGGAGCCAGTGCAGTTAGGAAAAGGAAAAAAAAAAAGAAAAAAAAGGTAGACATGCTGGATTTATCCGAATTCCATCCGAATATATCTTACCAGAATTGATAAATGTTCAGTAGAAAAATTCAGCAAGTATTTACACTAATTAGGGGAAATGCTCTCGGGTGAAATGATGCACAGTGTTAAAGATGACTGTACAGTTAGTCTCTCATCAGAAGCAGAATGTTTTCACGTTAACCCGGAATTGTGTCTCATGCCTCTTTTTGGTTCTTGCTGATGTATTTGAGTTGCATGTTATTGTGCCTTCTTCCTCTGGTCACACTCACCCCATAATTAAGCCATTACACCATTTCACTTTTTTTGTGAATTGCCCAAAATGTTTCAGTTAATAAATTTCACAAGCATCAGTTTTTTGACTCTGAAGTTTTTCTTATTAAAGCTGGAGGTTATGAAAAATTCCTATCCAAAATCCTGGTGTTGATGTTTAACTGAACGAACCGTGGTATGATGTGTCCGGATATAAAAGTGGACTTCCTGTAAACCGCCTTGAAGTGGATCATGTTCAGAGAACATCATGAACATCGTGTCCTCAATTGTATGTTATACTGCAGTATTTTGCTAACAATTACAGCTGTTTCTGAACATTTACAAAAAAGCCAAACTGTAAAAGCTATGTTCAGCGAAGAAATGAAGCCTTTTGGTGTTTATATAATCTCGCTGTGCACGGTTATGCTTATTCTATGACCATGATCCATTTCTGTTGGAACCAAAATGTTCTTTCCAAACACAAACAGACTACTAACAATCTCCTGAAAGATGCTTTTATTGGAACACATATTTACAAATAACGTTTAAGTGCTTGTGCAAATCTCACGAACGTTTTCTAGTGTCGCGTTCTGTAACGTTCCTGAAATTTGCAGTCAGATCTTTTGTGAAGGAAAAAAAAGCTCACAAAACACTAAATGTGCAACAACATAAAGAACTTGCAAGCAAGAAAATGTCACCAACACCCTGTGTTTGTGGGGAAAGTGTTCTGTTCACAGGCATGGAAATGAAGTCCGATATGGTTGTTGCTTGGGTCTAATCAGGTTTCATTCTTTTGGTAGGAATCGCAGCAAATATGTGAGA
Source organism: Tachysurus vachellii (assembly GCF_030014155.1). Lineage (NCBI taxonomy): Eukaryota > Metazoa > Chordata > Actinopteri > Siluriformes > Bagridae > Tachysurus > Tachysurus vachellii. Next base: position 28,182,218 of record NC_083463.1, on the reverse strand, counting down.
AACGATAGATTTAGACCTCCGCTGGAAAATACGCAGCTAATTTTTTTAAAAATAGTTACAGTAGTACATTTTTCAACTCAGTAAGGTGTAGAACTGACAAGGGGAAATGCTCAGAACTTGAGAACTTGGGGTGTGTGTGTGTGTTCTTGTGTACACGTTAACCCAAGTAGTGTCCTATCTTGGAACATGTATATATTGTGCTTGTAAAGTTCTTCTAGGCCAACATGCAAATTAGCACAAGTGTTTGTACTGGGGCAGTTAATTCAATTATTGGACTAAATTATAGCATAATTAATGATCCCTTATTGAATATAATTCATAATAGCATTGTGCACACTCTCTTATACAGGGGTTTATCTACATGTTGACGTCAGTGCATCACACACATGAATACCTTTTTTTTTTTTAAATACTATGACAGTTTTTACGACCATGTGCACTCCTGCTGCTTGAGATATTCTCCGAGCTCAGATTGCAGATTGCTCTGCTTTTGCATTAATAGTGAAATTCACCTAGATTAATGTTGGGTGCCATGTCACACGGTACTGCATGGCAAGAGGTAAAGATGATGGTTATGCCCTGTTTGTACTTTTGAAGTACTTTGTTCACTTCATCGTCTCTTGCTAAAAGTTTCATAAAATTTGCATAAAAGGACAGCTTTCACATACATGTGGACAAAGTCGAAGAATCGACCTTTAGGTGTTTCCACAGTGTTCAAGGAAAGTGGTTTTTCCCCTCACTGATGACTGCTTCATGTTTGTGATTATTTCTTTTTCAACAGTATTCTGTAAATGCTCCACATTATTCAGGTCTGTTCACTTGTCATGGCCATGCATATAACTTTTTATGAGTTGTTGCCATAGCAATGAAAAGCCCGTTATACAGAGCTCTGATGCTGAAGATACTGTAAATGTTCAGTCCACTAGATCTTTGGAGATAAAATGGAGCAGATGGTTTTGTGGTTAAAAAGGGGCAGTTATGCACCAGATCCTTGCCGAGGAGTATTCTAGATTTACTGGTCATTCCAGAATGCAACACCGCTTCAGGTCCTTACTCTACGGGATTACTAAAATTCTAAAAAGAGATCTAGAACTTGAAATACTAGAGATTCCGATCCTTCCTTGAAGTGGATACTAGAATTCTCAGAACTCTCCAGTGCTTCTCGTGTTGCTTCGTGAAACCAGGACATCTCATAAATCATAACATTTCCAACCAACACGTTTTTCAAATTAGAGCCAAATTACATCATCTCACATTTATATACAGCAATAAAAATGCTTTAATGCAAAGTAAATCATTTTAAATGAGTCCTGGCACTTCTAAAATGAACAATGGTACCACATCCTGCTATGTAAATGCAAAAAAAAAAAAAAAAAAAAAGCTATCAGCCTAATCAACCCAAGATAAGATTATGTTTTTCTGAAACGTACTAGCTGTAACGTGGAGAGCATTTTACATGATGGCGCACTGTGTAGCTCCACAGCAGTCCTTTATGACTGCTACGCTGCTCTTGGTAATGGACGGTTTGTTTGGCGGAGGTTCTGGAGTCGGCTTTTTCGCTTTTGGAGGACCTGAGAAGGTACAAGGAGCAAGATGATTAACAAATGCTTAAGGTTTGTCATCAGTAACAAGATGCCTTGTTAATTTTATATTAAACTTTAAGACAACCCAACATTCAAGCAATTAACACGCTGGCACTCTGGAGAAGCCGTCAGCTCCTTGGGCAATATGCAGAAGGGTTATATATGGATTTTGAATTCGTTTTTCATTTAAGCTGCAGTGCCAGATAACTGGCACTTCTGCAGCCCACTGTGTAAGTGTTTTTCATGCTGTGGCTCAAACCGAACATATATACACTATATGCATAACGTTTTTGTGGACACCAGTTCATAACACCCATATGAGGGTCTTCATGAACCTGTTGCTACAAATCTGAATGCAAACAATTAGATTTTTTCACTGAACCTAAGAAGCCTAAACCTGTACCTGACTCTTTCCAAAAAATTTACAGAAACCGCACCATATCACAAAGTATGCATATTTTTTCATCAGGTGTCTTATGCATCGAATGCCTTTGAAATAAGAAAATATGTGAATTTGTGTAGCCTGGATTTAAAGATGCTGATTAAAAACGAAGCATAAATTCACCTGGAAATTGTTTCTGTCTTGTCGTGTGCAATTGTCTTTACTAAAGGCTCTCAATTTTGAAGCTTGTATAATGTCATGCTAGCCACATGAGGATTGCTCATTTTATCAGAAGGCAAGAGAGTGTGAGCGGGGAGTGAGGTGAAGCATAGATGTGACTCATTGTAGACTGGAGTGATCGTTAAAGCATCGCTGACCTCTATGGGAATTTGTTAACTTGATGTATCACTTGGCTTGATGTAAGAGGCTGAAATCTATCACTTGGTAGTAAGGCTTCTGATTTACAAGAAAGCCTACGATGTATGATGCAAGACCTTCATTGAATGCTTAGGGGAGATATATACATTAGAGTCCTAGATGGGCATCAGACTGGACAGAATGTCTTCTACGTAGAAGGAGTTTGGAACTGTAACCCAGCAAGGTGTTGTGGATCATTAAGCATCATCTGTTATTTATTGCTCAATGTCTTAAACTTAACCAAGTGAGAGATGAGTGAAAAGATCGCTTTATACAAAGAGCAAATCTTCTTGTACTGATATTAAAGAATCTTTACCACGTCAATCTGAGCTTTAATCAGAAAACCTGTACCCCAGGCCGCATATTCATTAAAATTCGTTAGTTAGTTAGCTAATGAGTGACGTAATTCTAAGAAAATTCTTAGAAATGTGGGCGTTCCCCCTTAAGTTTAAAGAGAAGATCCTAGTAAAGATAAAAGTTATTCATAAAGCATCTTAACCCTTAAAAGAGCTCATAAGTTCAAAAGGTTTTAGGTGTGACTAAGTGAGGAGGACTTTTAACTTTTAATATGTTTGAGACTTTATTTATCAGAGGAGAAAATGGTCTAAAGGTGAAGCGGGAGAAGAAATGTATACAATATTTAATATCATAATTATAAATGGTTGTATAATTATATAATAATACAGATTTGATTGTTTAGGGATCTATTTTTTTATTTTTTTGTGATCAATCATATTACAGATCACATCTCTGACAGTGAAGAAATGCAAAATATTCTGCGCTATGACATTTAGAGATACGCTAACATCTCTGGAAACAGAGCTGAAATGCCATAGCAGCAGAAATGATATAATTTAGTGCTATGACATTTCTGCGCTGTGTCGGAGATGTTTACATTACATTTATTAAATTTATAACATACAGATGTTAGCATGGGGGGGCACGGTGGCTTAGTGGTTAGCACGTTCGCCTCACACCTCCAGGGTTGGGGGTTCGATTCCCGCCTCCGCCTTGTGTGTGTGGAGTTTGCATGTTCTCCCCGTGCCTCGGGGGTTTCCTCCGGGTGCTCCGGTTTCCTCCCCCGGTCCAAAGACATGCATGGTAGGTTGATTGGCATCTCTGGAAAATTGTCCGTAGTGTGTGAGTGAATGAGAGTGTGTGTGTGTGCCCTGCGATGGGTTGGCACTCCGTCCAGGGTGTATCCTGCCTTGATGCCCAATGACGCCTGAGATAGGCACAGGTTCCCCGTGACCCGAGGTAGTTCGGATAAGCGGTAGAAAATGAGTGAGTGAGTGAGTGAGATGTTAGTGCATCTCTGATATGATCGGTCATGAACATAATCACTACACGAAATAGTCTCAAATATCTTAACATGAAGACAAAATGAAGGCTTATAATAGACCAGATTTTAAAAGCGCTCCTATTTTTATTTTTTTTTATTGTACAACCAATCAGTCTTCAAAAGAATGTGTCATTTTTCTTGCTCTTAGTTCGGTCCTGAATCACTCTTGTATAAGCTAAATTAGGAGCTCTCTCAGATCATTTTGTAGAATCTTTATGAATACGGATCCTGCTCATCTGCGTGTTTATCCGTTCATCCGACAAAATTGAAATGCATAAAATCAGATTTTATAAACAGCTCCTGGTCCAGTTCGAGTGACCCTTTGCCCTCGATCACCTCAGATTTCTGTTCTTTACTTTACAGGAATGGAACCCCTTATGATCTGCTGTTGTAAAGAGTAGTTTTCCTGTCAGCTCAGACCAGTCTGGACATTACCCTCTGACCCAAGCGTTTCCATATGCAGTCCTGCTCTTCACTTCTGTTTGAACTGTTGTGCATGAAAATCCTAGACAATCAGTTTCAGCAATAATCAAACTGTCCTATTTGGCACCATTGACTGCTAATAAAAAATGTTTTACATGAACATTAATCACACGAAGTTCTTGTCATGTTTACTGTTGTTTGGATATAAACTGCTGGTACTCTTCATACATGGAAGATAAAAAGGGGATGGCAGCTTTCCAGATACACGCACGTCTTTTTGTATAAAAATAATAAGACGTGACAGATTTGTATTACTCCACCTCCTCATATAAAACAAGTCCAGTCTGTATAAGGATGTGGTTGAAAAGAAACCCAAAAACCTGCTGCAAAAACCGGCTCTACATTTTAGTGTTTCATTTATTTTTAAAGCCAAGTTGATTTATAGCCATCTCTACGGAATGTATCTAGGTCTCTACGTACTGTATTTATAACACATTACTAATGTTCTGTGTCCGTTTTACGTCATAAAAAGTGTCGCTGAATCAGCGCCACTCACTCTGTGTGACTCTGGGCAGTTTGTCCAGTGGCATGAGCTTGAGCCTGAGGAACTCTGCCATCTCTTTGTCCTCTTCTTGCTCCCTGCAGAGATGAAGAGCACACGTGTGAGTCACAGACACGAGCAAAAAGCACGGACAGACGGACAGAACGAGAGTCTTGGGAGACGGGTAAATAAAACTGGGATGAGACACGAAGAGTGAAAGGGAAAAAGGGAGGGGAGGAGAGAAAATGAGTGAAAGGATGGCAGGAATGAGTCATAAAGCTTTGAGAGCTGCAGTTAGGTCACAGAGGTGTTGATGAGCTCTCGCTCTGACGAACGCTAATGAGTGTAAAAATTCTCACCAAGACTGAAAAACATTCTCTCTGTGATTCACTAATTAAATACGAAGAATTAAAAAATAATCGTGATGGATAGTCTGCTTATTCAGAGCTATGTGGCAGCTTATATATGCTCCATACTCCATGTGCTGTGCTCTGCTCGTTACTTGCTTTAAAAAAATACAACAAAAAAAAATACTATTGTATTTGTTCTATTTACTGGTCTGGTGGATTATGCTCTAATAAATGTCACATTCTTAATATTTTTTACTGTTTTTTTTCTTTTCCTTGTTCCTTTTCTGGGTACTCCGGTTTCCTCCACCGGTCCAAAGACATGCATGGTAGGTTGATTGACATCTCTGGAAAATTGTCCGTAGTGTGTGAGTGCGTGAGTGACTGAGAGTGTGTGTGTGTGCCCTGCGATGGGTTGGCACTCCGTCCAGGGTGTATCCTGCCTTGATGCCCGATGACGCCTGAGATAGTAAACCGTGACCCGAGGTAGTTCGGATAAGCGGTAGAAAATGAGTGAGTGAGTGAGTGAGTGTGTTCCTTTTCTTTCCATACTCTGTTGGTTTTAATACATACATTAAAAGTAACTTTAATATGTATTAAAAAAAACAGATGTTTGTTGTTGGGATTATACACGTACATAATTCTACTATTTTCTTTAATCTTCCTTTTTTTCCTATTTTAATTACAGTTGATCAGTTTTTCTTCATTTTTTTCCCTATTAGTAGTCCAAAAAAATTTTGTAAAAATAGAAAAAAAAAAAGAATTTTTTCATTTTACTAGCCTTTTTTTTCCTTAGCTGATATTTTAATGGTATTAAAATAAAGAAAAAAAAAATACAGAAATACACAGTACAGAAAGAAATTTGCATTGATTACAAAACTAATGTTTAAATGTATTTCTAAAACTAGAATTATATTCTGCATCTTTACTTTAACCTCTTTTCACTTTCCTAGACAGCAAGGCTACGATATTTGTTCGATGTGCCATAGAGGTGTAGCATTTTCAGGTGTAAGAAAGTGATCGGGTTTAAACGTGTATATAGGGGTCTGGGATGTCCTGTGGTTTAATTAGTTTTCAAATCCAGTTAATTATTCAATTTAACAATTATTAATTGTTAAAGGGGGCATTCTTTGTCCACAGGGAACTAATCAAATCTTTACCTTCTTAATAATGTGGCTGCCAATTAGCAAATATCACGGTTTGGTAAAGAATCTGGGAACATTTAGTGTCATAAATATGCATGACTGTGTGTTCGGATACAGACTGGATGTCAGATGGGATCTCACACTTGTTCGTTTCGTTTCGTTACACGCTCGTTCTCTCGCACACATGGGTTTGGCTTTGGTGCAAAATAAAAGCTGCACTTTGTTATCGCAAGATTCTGTTATGCAACTCAAAATATGTAAAAGTCTAGTTTGTAAAAGTCCAAGGTTATGTAACAAGGTCTGGCTTACTTGAAGCATCTAACATGACTGAACACCAGCAACAGTTTTTTTAATGTGTTTCAAATGCAGTACAGGGCAAGTCAACACACTCTTCTGCCAACTGCATCTAAACAAGCTATGGCTTCAGTTTGCTAATCAGGCAGGAGAAGGGAAATTATGAAAATTTGTGAGAAAGTCCATTCCTAGGCTAATGTCTGTGGCTAATTCAGAGTTGCCTTCTGCTAGATAATTTACATAAATGCACGTGACTGGATATTTAAAAGGATTCTCTGCTCTAGAAGCTGTGCTGGTTCATGTTTAGGAAACTAGAGTTTTGTCCGTTCAAATGCTTTGCTCAGTCCGCAATGGACCACGTTCTGCTAGGTGGCTAGTTCCTGTTTTTTGTTTTTTTTTTCCCTCCGTTGATGATCAGAGCAATGCTGGCTAATCACATTGGTCTGTCCATGCTCAAAGGATGATGAGCTTCTGATAAGGTTCTGCCCCTTAAATTATTTTGATCTCAGTCCAAAATTTTTGTGAGCTTGGCAATACATAGCTTATTAGCTTATTAGCTTAAACAAATGCAGACAGTGACAGCAATGAGGAAATCTGGTTAATATAATGTCTGATTATCAGACTAGCTATGCAGTTACTGTAATTATGTATGCAGACTTTTTTTTTCCCCGAAGAAAAATGGATCCAAACAATACTCCATCCATAAGGAGCAGAGTTGTCTTCATGAAACCTTTTAAGCTGATCTCTATGAAAATCCACCTGATCCTTTCCAACTCATTTGAATGATTTCTCTCCATGGCCATTTCCTTATACATCCATTTTGCTGCCTGAGAGCTGTGACTAGTTTTAATATTAGCATACGACCGTGGTCTGTGCTATGTTTCGCAACTGATATGCATGCAATGCTTCAGAGTGTTATCGATTAATAGATATGGGTTGATGATAGTCAGGGCTGTGAGATCTTATCCACAAAGAAGCAGTGTGGCTCTTGCTTGGTTAGAACAAAAGCATTCAATTTCAGCACACCCTTGACCTAAAATAAAAATCACACAATGCAGCTTTTCACGATGTTCTACTAAGCGCCAATTTGTCAGACCAAGGTTTAGTTCAGACCTGACCTGACTCACTATGTAATCAGGGATTGAATTCTCTTTGAAGCCACCACATAGGTTTTTTTTTAACTAAGTATGGCCATGTGCAGAGAGCAAGCTCCTTATTTTCTGTGGAACACATTGTGTAGGTGTAGATGATAGCGGTGTGTCATATCCACACCTCCACGCACCACTTTGCCTTTACTGCCTTTACTTTTCTCTTTGGTTATTTATTTGACCTCCCTCTTACACATACCTCAATCTTTCCACCTCTGCATCATCCACTAGGAAATCCCTCTTTTCCACCAGCTTATGGATCTTCTGAATCAGCTCTTCTTCTTTTTGTCGGTGCTTCTTGCTCTTTTCCTTTTCTGGGTTGAGAGAAAAAGGAAAAAAAAGACAGATTAATGACAGGGGTTGATTAATGTAAACATAAATTCCATTAGTTATTTGGATGATCATAGGAAAGGAAACCAGCATTATTCTTTTCCTGTCAATTTTCTATTCTCTTTGCATTGGCAACGTTTCTATTCTTCTTATGAATAAAAACATTGCCATTTTTGCTTTCCTGGACTCCTGACTATATTCTTATACCTGGACTATTCTCATAGCTGTTGTAATCTCGTACCTGTTCTATTCTCGAACCTGTTGTATTCTCACAGATGTCCTATTCTTATAGCTGTTCGGTTCTCGAAGCAATTATATTCTCACAGCTGTTCTATTGTCCTAGCTATTGTTTTCTCATAGCTGTTATATTCTCTTAATTGTCCTATTCTTGCGTCTACTGTAATCTCGTGCATGTCCTATTCTCGAAGCTATCCTATTTTCCTACCTGTTCTATTCTTGTAGCTGTCATATTGTCATATCTACTTTGTATTCTCATAATATACCTAATCCACTCTGCATGACCCAATCATCTTACGTTTATTGGTTTTGCCTTCAGAAATGAGCTTTAGTTTTTTTCTGTTTATATCTGAGGATTGCTCATCGTCATTTTTGCCTTGTATGCACATGTAGACATCGATGGAAGGTGAAGGGCAGAGCGTGTGGAGGACAGGAAGTGCCAGCTCAGCTCTTTTCACACTACATAATATTGAAAGCATCTCTGCAAAATGAAGATATGCCCAGAGATGCTTCTCTCTGCCTTCCTCTGACTCACTCTCCCTCTTAGAAAAACACACAGTAACTCAATACACACAATCCTTATTGACAGCCACGTAAACCTCTGTGTCAGAGAAGTGATAACGCTCATCAGCTGTGCTTGAGAGCTGCACCATTCAATCCTGCTACAGCATCAGGCTTTAATCAGTTTCAGGAATAAACATTTTGGAATACTCCATAAAAACAAATGGTGTTTCCTACAACACATCCAGGATCAACCCAAAACGATGAAATATGAATGAGAAGCAACTGTCGTGTCGTGTTATTTTAGAAGTTCTTGTTATTGAAGGTAAGGGTACAAACCTGGCACTGCTACAATTTTACGCAGCTCCTGTTTCAGGGCCATGATGTCTTTACACAGCTGAATATCGTCCATCCTGAAGAAAGAAAATAAAGGCTTGAGGAAGAAGCAGTGCTGGTCATCGGTATCTAATGATATAAATGTGCAATTCAGTATGCCATGAGAGACATGATGCTATGTCTCAGCGTGAGTAATGGAATGGAAAAACGTTTTCATCTTTATTAGTTGTATTTTTTTTTCTGAATGGCATTTAGTTGGATGGGATCAGTGGGTAGGGGGATAAGTGAGTAGAATTGTTATATAGTAGCATACATTTCAATCATTTTTTGTTGTTTGTGGTTTCTAATTTGTCCTACAATCATGAACTGGTACAATTTAATTATTATGTTAAAATTTGTACACACAAATGAGAGTCTATATCTATACATTTTATATATTTTAAACCTGGCTAGTTATGGCTTGGTAACTATCCAGTATTGAATAAAGTGCCAGAATGAGAGTGTGTAAAATCGTATTAAATCCTTTTTCAGTTTTTAATCTATGCACGGTTAAAGAAAGCTCAATATAAGCCCTATATGTTGCTGTCCCATTCAGCAAAAGTGCAGACTTCAACGACTTTGAGACTCAAGACAAATAGGGACAGGTCCATAATCAGTGATCATAATGCAGATTAATATTCAAATGCTTAAATGATTGCTTGAGGTCCAGCTTTCTTGCATTATGTATTTTGTATTTTGAGCGATTCCGCTTTACTGTAGCAACATACTGGTTTGAATAAAGTTAAATACAGCAAAATTAAATGAACAAATTAGCCAGTCTCAAAATATTTTCACTTATGTGAGGATAAAACACTAGGTTTCATACACGAAATGTTTGCCAACAACTTGCTGGTGCTTTGTCAAGACTGTAATGTGAAAACCTACACTGTTGTCCTCAGTTAATAGTCTGTTATTGATGCACTTTACTAGACCACCATACAGTATGATATGACGTGACAGCGGCTAACAGAGTTTGTCCTTTAGGTTTCTGTACACAACCTTTGAAGCATCCTATCCTTGTCCTTTGATGCTACTATCATTTGAACTCAAAGTCTCAGTCACTATGTCAGGGCCTTAGCTGCCACTAGTTCACCAGTAATCATTGAGAGCCAAATAAGGGTCCTGAGCAAACATGAACTCCAACCATCAGCGTTCTCTTCATACAGACTTTTCTTTATTCACTCCTTAAACCGCAACTAATAATGTCTGTGGTCGCCAAATCAGCACAACTGATCAGTCACATCAATGATAAACACTACAATTCCACTATACGATTATAATACATAACACGTTTCCAGCTTCTCTGCTGTTGTGTAACGCTGTTTGTCTGCTGTGGCTGGAGGTCGTGGGTAGACATCAGAGCAGTGACTCACCAACTACTCTTATTTTTCATTTAACCTCCGTATTACCAAAGCAATCACACTGGGATTGTTGCTCCTTTTTGCTCTCTATTTTTTCTCTGTTTGACACTTCTTCTTTCTTTTTTTCTTCTTCCTTCCATACTTCTCACCTTATCCTCATCCTGCACTGCAGTGACTGCTACCAGCTCTTTAATCCACAGTGAAGGATGACTCATCCACTCGCTGTTTCTCCTCAGTCTATCTCCATATAGTCCCTCAATTTCTGTCTGTCTGTTTTCATGATATTGATTCTTGACTGCAAGCAGCTCTCTATCTGGCTTCGTGTCTTGACATTTTTTGTCTTTGACATTCGCCTTTCATTCTTTGTCTCTTTGCCCATCTCTTTCATTCTGGTCCTCCATCTCTATCTTTATCTCTGTGTGTGTGTGTGTGTGTGTCTGAGCTTGTATGGGTGTGTCTGTGTTAGACCTTTGCAGTGTTTCGTGACGCACTAATGCACAGCCTGCCAAGATACATTTATTCAGAATCCCCAGGATTCCCATAGACGCTACGACCACACCGAAACCCTTCATGTCCCCATGACCCACAGTAGAGCCGCATTAAACCCAATCATATTGAACTGATGTGATTTCCATCTCGGCTCCACAGCAGAAAACAATTAATTAAAGCGGGGAAACAGCCTCAGCATTATACGGTTCTGAGTTAAGAATGAATTATGAGAGAGAACCTTAATCTCATTGGTGGCCAGTTTCACAGAATATCATGGTGCCTGGTCATTTTTACACTGCACATGTTTATATTACAATATCAGTGTGCCATGTTTTAAAAACACTGCAGTTAGATTAGTAGCTGATAATCACATCCCACAAAACCCACTACATCCCACTACAGACTCCTGATCATTTAAACAGCCCAGTCTTTTAATAGAGCATTGCAAATTCTGGCTCCTATTTATTCTAGTGATGAGTCAGATCCTTTCTTTATTTATTCATTTTCATTTTTCTTTCGTCTACGTTGTCTGCATGATTGACTCATTGCTTTTTTCATTTTGGGGTTTAATCTTTCTTTCTTTCTTTCTTTCTTTTTATATTTCTTCCATTCTTTCTTTTTCCTTCTTTCTTTCTTTCTTTCTTTCTTTCTTTCTTTCTTTCTTTCTTTCTTTTTTCCTTCTTTCTTTCTTTCTTTCTTTCTTTCTTTCTTTCTTTTTATATTTCTTCCATTCTTTCTTTTTCCTTCTTTCTTTCTTTCTTTCTTTCTTTCTTTCTTTCTTTCTTTCTTTCTTTCTTTCTTTCTTTCTTTTCCTTCTTTCTTTCTTTCTTTCTTTCTTTCTTTCTTTCTTTCTTTCTTTCTTTCTTTCTTTCTTTTTATATTTCTTCCATTCTTTCTTTTTCCTTCTTTCTTTCTTTCTTTCTTTCTTTCTTTCTTTTCCTTCTTTCTTTCTTTCTTTTTTCCTTCTTTCTTTCTTTCTTTCTTTCTTTTTATATTTCTTCCATTCTTTCTTTTTCTTTCTTTCTTTCTTTCTTTCTTTCTTTCTTTCTTTCTTTCTTTCTTTCTTTCTTTCTTTCTTTTTATATTTCTTCCATTCTTTCTTTTTCCTTCCTTATTTCTTTCTTTCTTTCTTTCTTTCTTTCTTTCTTTCTTTCCCTTATTTCTTTCTTTCTTTCTTTCTTTCTTTTTTCCTTCTTTCTTTCTTTCTTTCTTTCTTTCTTTCTTTCTTTCTTTTTCCTTCCTTATTTCTTTCTATGGCCTTAATAAACCCATTTCATTTGTATCCAACTTTGCAGATTATTTAAATGCAGTTAGGTTAGTTTCATGAGATGTGGTAGCCTAGTGGTTAAGGTGTTGGACGACTGAGTGGAAGGTTATGAGTTCAGTCCCAGGTCCACCAAGCTGCCACTGCTGGGCCCCTGAGCAAGGCCCTTAACCCTCAATTGCTCAGTTGTATAGATTGAAATAAGCTTGTAAGTCACTCAGGATAACGGTGTCTGCTAAATGCCAGCAATGTAAATGTGAGTTTAATGCCAGATATTGCGATGTGAATAGCTGATGTTAAATAAACAATTGTATAATGTGAATTTAAAATTGTAAATGTTCTATATTAACAATAATGACCTAGGATAAGTAGGGCTTAACACAATTCAATGCATATGAGACCTTTTTAAGAACAAAACATCAGTCACAAATATCTACAAATTATTCCTTTCCTTCTCTGAAAGGATGAATTATATCTAAAGGTTATGTGCTTTGTATAGACTGCCTCAAATTGAAGAAATTATAAAAAAAATAAAAATAAAGACTTTACAGACTTTTTCTGTCATGCTCATTTTAAATCTTAATGCTCACAGTTTCCTCACATAACTACAGTCAAGATATTGCTTCATTTTCTCAAAAACTTGACTACTGAAAGAATTATTAATTATAAAGTATACATCCTTAATATTAATTATTAGGGACATCTATTAGGAGACCTGTCTTTGCAGCCATGGTGAACAGAAACACATTAAACCCTGAGTGCGCTTCAACAGTAGAACATCAGACCACATCAGATTCCATTTCTGTTAGCCAATAACAGTAACGTGAGGCTGCAATAGGCTCGGGCTCAGCAAAGCTCAGCAAATTCTCTTCTGATCTCTCTCAGCTCACAGAATTGCCACATGTGTTTTTTGTTTTTCACACGATTCTGTCTGAGCTCTAGAGGCTGCTGTGTGTGAAAATCTCATGAGATCAGCAGCTTTTGAAATACTCAAACCAGTCGTTCTTGAACTGATGTGACAATTTATTTCTCCGTTATTTGATGTGAATACGTACTGAAGCTCTTGATCTATGTATCTGTATACCTGCATGAGTCTGCATACGTATTGCACGGCTGCCACATGACTAACTGATTAAAATGTGTGATTGTGCAGGACTACAGGTGTTCCTAATAAAATGTGTAAGGTGGGGATGTGGTAGCCTAGTGGTTAAGGTGCTGGACTACCAATCGAAAGGTGGTGAGTTCAATTCCCAAGTCCACCAGGATGCCACTGCTGGGCCCCTGAGCAAGGCCCTTAATCCTCAATTGCTCAGTTGTATAAAATGAGATTTTAAAAAAAAATCTAAGTTGCTCTGGATAAGGACATCTGCTAAATGCTGGAAATGTAAATATGTGACACTCTTACTGGTTCCTAAAGGTTCTCTTTGTGGACTGACTGCCTACAGAATGGCTTTCAAAGGTACCATAATTAATTCCAGTTTTCTTGTTATTTTCCTTGCTGGGAGTGCTTGGTTTTGTTTAAGTCTATCTTTAATGCACATTCCTATGTGTACTATAATTGTCAGTCTTCAGGTTTGCTGAAGGTCCAGGGAATTAAATATCATGAATATGCTAATGGGGTTTAACAATTGTTCATTTCATTTCACGGCACACACGCTCGCACGCATGCATATATACATGTAATCAGCTTTGCTGTACAAACTTGATTGGTACCGTGCTGCATAATTCATTCTTATAGAGATTAAGTGTGCCTTGAGGCTAAATTAGGCTGTACATGGGAATAAATAAACATGCTTTTACCTCACTAATGCATTAATAAATAATCTATGAAATTAGGAGTGGCATTTAAACAGCATTAAAACCAAAATATAAATATAGTCTAATATTGTACTAATAAGTCTAATAGTACACTTAATCTGTGTCTGGAACTAAGCAGCAGCAGTGACTAGCAAGTCAGCTTTAAATCCTCCATTAAATTGATTAGTGCACACCCAAGTCTCACACACACATGACAGCTAGTAAACAGCAAGTGATTTGTGTTTCTCACATAAAGCGGAGCTCTGACTCCCTTCTGACAAGCACCTCCCTGAGCCTCTGGATCCTGGCCATCTCCATCTCGATCTCATCTGGAGTCATGGAGCTCTCAGCCATGGATACGTCCATCTGACCTGTAGGAGAACAGAAACACTCAGTGTGTATTGCGTTTGAAAGATGAGCCACGCGTGTAAACATGTATGAACATGTATGTGTGTTTATACACAACAAGGTGTTTATATTTTACATCCTTAACATCGGAGTAGTATTTAAAGTGCAGTTACTATCACCACAATCAACATGTTTTCCAATAACAGCATGTCCTGAAGTGTTTTTTCATCATATATTACATCATTTTACCAATATTATATATTAATTAAAGAACGACACATCATACATTTTTATCCATTCATGGTTATGTTTATAAAATGTCCGCAAAACAACTTAGTTCCTATTCTCACTCTGTTTGACACTATAAACTGTTGTTCCCTGACCAGTCTCTTTTTTCCTCTCTCTAATTATATTTCCACTTTCTGATCATTTTGTTATACCATTACCTTGACTGTTACAAAGTGCTAACACTATAGATCCTTTCCAAAACGGTTACCCTATAGACAATACATGGCATCCACCATACACGTCTTTTATACTTACTATATACGTTACAGTATTAGAACATGCGCATTAATATTAACCTGTAATTTGGCCTGTATCTGGTAAATAGTCTGATCTGATGTTATAGAAAATACATCAACATCTTCTGGCCAATCAGAATGAAATTAACATTATAAATGTAATCAGTTGAATGATCAGAGTAAGGAAGAGTAAGTGGAGAAACTCCAAAAAGCCAGAGAGCAAGAGTATAGAGAATTAGTGTGTTTGTGTGTGTGTGTGTAAGAGTGGGTGAGTGTACAGCAACATGCTGGCAGATCAACTTTCACACTTCATCATGAATCAGCATGAGTACAGTGTTTTTCATCCTACTGTTTACAAATAAGGATGATGTAAGACAGGCGATGATCTCATCATTATAGCCTTTTGTGACTAAGGCCTTATGGACGCTACTCTTATTAAAACATTGGAAAGATTTGATTATCACAAACAATAGTATGGCAAGATCTTATTAGGGTTCGTTCGAGTCTACTGCAGTCCAATCGAGAAGTAAGTCACATCACCGCAGCAACGAGTGACGCACCGACACACAGATATCTGGCTGATACTTATAGCTTTCTAATTCCAGCTTTTGTGGCTTCACATACATAAACACACCTCGACACAGTTATACACACACATATAGAATTATTTGTATGACTTTCCTTATACTAGTGACAGAAATATAAACACAGTCCTGGGGAAACTTCTAGAATAAAAAAGAAAAATGCATGCAAAAAATCATCAGTTAAAATTTTTTAAGCAAAACTACATTGTGTATAGATTGTTAGTGTAAAATTCCTGGAAAGATGCTTTCCAATGTAATTATTCCAATTATATCCAAACATTTCTTCTACATGGATCAGATTACTGTCATATATTTCACAGGCTAGTGTTAGAATTTAGATGGGCTACTGAGGAGGATATATTTTTACATTAGCTTCAATCTAAATGACTGGCTTTCTAAATCTCTCACAAGCAGCTCTAATGAATCACAAGCCAGGCTTTAACAACATGAAAATATGTACAATCGTCTCTGTGGATGCTGCAGGCTTTACAGCTTTTTACTGCATTTAACACAACTAACTTGTGCAGCACCACAAATCCATTACGAAGCCTTTTTTTTGTAGCAAAACCTGGAGTTAATGAGCAGCGGTCTTTTCATTACATCCAGGAAGACCACAGAGATTCCCCCTTCACACCAACTCTTACAGCAAAGTCGATATCACAGACAATTATCCAATCCTTGAAAGAGTGTGGTATCATTTTCTGTTGTTCTTGGCCTTGGCTATCAGATCAGCAGCTTCTTTACAGCTACAGTTATCTTGTCTCTCAAGGTACTGGAGCAGAAACTTTGTAATTGGCCATAGGGGAGATATGTGAGGGAGGCATGGTCCTGTATAACTGAAGCTCTCGGGAAGAGTAAATTACAGGGAGAGCATGAGAAACCCCACCAGCATGGCAGCTTTTACAATGGCTTATTGCTGTACAAGGCAGCAGGGTTGGGACAAGGAGTTATAGAAGATGCCATCTTTGATCAGGAAGATCGTTCTTGCTGCCTTCGTTGCTTTGAACTGGTGGGAGAATACATGCATTTCCAAAATGAATACAAATCAAATGACAGCTGGGATAGTGTAAATATCTGCCTGGACTGCTGCATGAATATTTAAGCAGCAGTAAAGACTCACGTCAACCAGTGCTGACTCACAGCTCAGCACGTCAACAACCTCAAACTGGTGGGGGGCTGGGGCTTCTTCTCTCAGGCTAAATCTCCTGACAACTGGCTATGTGCAGCACCAAGAAGACTTTGCACACACACACACACACACACACACACACACACACACACACACGTGCTGTTAGAAAGCAGCAAGAGACCCTTATGTAAGATAAAGCCTCAGTTAACTCTGAGACATTATATCAAGCATACCAAGTGTAGCGTAGCGACCTTTAGCGCCGCTGTATTATATAGCTTGAGTATAAGTAATATATCTGAGACAAATACACAGCCCCAATAGACAATCATCCCACAGTGAACACTGACTGATCAGACATTCCTGGATGTCCCTTATAGACTCTCTCTGTTATTTGTCCATTTTAAATTAGTCCTGCTCTACAGCATGAAATTTATTTTGTAACTCACTGTGGCTTTTTTTTGTGAATTAAATATGTATTAGTTTTAGTTCTAGCATTCACAGACT
The DNA here is from genome assembly GCF_030014155.1 of Tachysurus vachellii. Classification (NCBI taxonomy): domain Eukaryota; kingdom Metazoa; phylum Chordata; class Actinopteri; order Siluriformes; family Bagridae; genus Tachysurus; species Tachysurus vachellii. The sequence goes on along the minus strand of NC_083463.1, from coordinate 28,165,153 downwards.
GTTACACACACCTCATTTGTTAGCAAACATGATCTTTGCAGGAAGATAGCCAGGGTGTGCACACTGCTTCATTGTGTTCAATAGAGTTATTATGTTTTATTTTATATTGAGCGGTCAGAAATGGGTACTGCAACAAGCACTAACGGAGGTCCATTGGGACAGGAATCATGCTGCCCCATGTTTACTTCATGCATATTTTCAGTGTGTTGTGCAAAACCAAATTATATGGTCATGCACCACTAAGCAGTAATTCTTCAAAAAAAAAAAAAAGTTTCCCCCTTCTGTGTTGTTGGAACAAACAAAAGTGTGTGATATTTTTTGTATCCAAACTACACAAAGTTGAACTACCACTTATTTTATTTGTCATGCTGTTTTCAATTACGGTCAATTATGCTCTCTGTTCCATAACTAATTATAAATGTCTTTCTTCTCCGACTCTACAATCAGCCTCGGATAGGCTTCTCCAAGAGGACAGCAGATAAATTGACAACTGAAGAAACCACAACTGACGTGTCTAGCAAGAAACAACTATGGCGTACATAACACACATACAGTTTTTTTTCTCTTAAGCAAGACACACAGAATGAGACGCTGTCCATGACAAGCACTGACGTTGTCCAAAATACACTGAAAGCTAAAGGTGATCTGAAACAGATTTCCTTAAGAAATCATTTCATTTTCCTTTATCTCACTGAAACTGTGAAACGCTACACAGATACTGGGATGTAGATACTCGCACTGTGAATTTTTTTTTTAGAACTGAATCTTACCCAGACAACGCATACACACATACTGACATACTCTGTCAATTCTTTCCTTCTTTTTCCATCTGTTGCTCACTGATTAAATGAAGCCACAGTGCCTTCCTGGGGAAACAGTTGTTAGTGGCTTACCACTCCCACTCCTCCCTTTTTAATGAAATCCCACACAAAAGCCTGGGAACGTGCCAGCTGCTCTCAGCAAAGCACGCCTTTCTCACTGAGGGCAGTTAACAAGGTTCGCTAGATACGCACGGCCGGTACCGATCTGCCAACCGGCAGCTGAGGTTGTTCACACACACACAACATGTCAAATCCAGTTCCTGCACCTGAGTGATCTGAGAAAGCTCATTTACATTCTGCTATTATGTAGTGTAATGAGGGCTTGCCTTTTGAGTTTGGTGTCTGAAGTGCTGATCTCAAGAGCACCGTTCGGTCTGGGTAATTTGTACTTATGTATTAACTAGTAATTTAAGTATAAATTAAGTGTTTTATATGGTATCATGTCACATAATACAGTAATAAGATACATTAATTATTTAGTCTAGGTGTTAAGGCTAATAATGCTTTAATTTAACACTTCTAACTGCTGCAGTTTTTCTTTCTTAGAATTCTGGATTGTACATAAATGGCTGGATGTCACCGTGCAATAGAAATGAAAAACCTTTCCTTTTTTTTTTTTTTTTTAAGATACAACTATTACAGCGTTTTAATTCCTTAAAGGGAAACTTGTTTGGCTGATCAAATTGGCTCAGATATCCAGCTATAAATTAAACACAACTTTACATCTCACACAAGTAAAAATAAACCTCTTTACGGCACTCGACTAATTTCGGACGTACATCAATCACGTAAGCAGCAAGGAACACAGACTGCCTAGAGTTTCAGCCTTTTTTAAAGTTGCAGCACTGCTTTTTGAATGTTTCAACAGCTCTAACCCTCCAAGTTCATTTCAGGATATGTTTTATTATTAGCAGCTCAGGCGTCAGAGTGATGACGGCCACTGATGTGAACCAGGTCATAAGAAAACAATCTTCTTGCCCTTACTTCAGTTACAGAAAAACACAACTTGTCATGTTTTTAGTAACATCAACACTCCCAGTATTAAAACATATACCTATTTAAAAAATATCATACTTTCAGGTTTAAGCCACACCCACTTGAGTTTGAATGGAGTTGCAGACACTTCTGTCTACCTTATAGGTGACATCAAATCCAGTCCAAGCACAGAGATGAGCTGTTAGGGCTTAAGAGCCTTGCTCAAGGGCTTGCACCACAGTCCTGGGATTTGAACCTACACCCATTTTGTCAATAAGCGCTTCCTTTCTGAGCTATACTGTCAAATCAAATCCTGGTGCTCAGTGCTGTCAGTGCCACTGTGTTGTTTGATTAGCGAGATGAGACGTGGATCAACTCTGCTGCTGCTGCTGCTGCTGCTTCTGCTTCTGCTGCTTCTGCTGATACACAAATACTGAACATGGCCGTGGCTAAAAATAGAGTCGGTTTCTTCTCACTTCATACTGACGGACTTAACTCCCTTCAGCATTATATAGTCTTCCTTGCTGCGTGCGCCTACTCAAAAATAAAACAAGCTTTAGTACCACCATTAAAAAACAAATGTTTTGTCTCAGTTTCCAGACTGATATTAGAGATTGGAGTGTGATCTTTCAGACATTTTTCATGAGGAGTATGTGCGATCATTTATTATTTACATACCTTACATAAAGTAGTATATTCTGGTTACACCACAGCCACCTCATTTCAACAAGGTTAGGTAGCAGTACCAGTACTTACTTGAAGCTTCACCACATTTCATATCAGCATTATGAAGTCTACAGATTTGCCTCCATAATCCCAGATACAAAATAAAGAAAACAGACACTTTCATAAGTGGTTTATTGTTTGAGAAGAAAATGCCTAAATTAACCACATGTTTAATGCTATCGCACATCTCATCTCTCTCTTTCTCTCTCTCTCTCTCACTCTCTTTGTGCGTGTGTGTGTGTGTGTGTGTGTGTGTGTGTAAACATATACAACTTGTGATGGATGTACTGTCTGGGCACCTGAGAAAAAATGATTTTAAATAGATAGATAGATAGATAGATAGATAGATAGATAGATAGATAGATAGATAGATAGATAGATAGATGGATGGATTTATTATCTGATTTATTTATTAATTATTATTTATTACGTTATTTATTATCTGATTTATTCCCAAACATAACCCGTGTATAAAGGTGATATATCAGACACATCATTGTTTTTCCCTCTTTCATGAGCCATGAGCAAAGCAGATAAAGTTGCACTTTATATAAAATTCTATAGAGAAATCATGATATTGTTTTCGATTATTAAAATATTCTTTATTAGTAGAATGCATTAGGTTACATATTTTTCTTCAAGCCAATTAACTGTAAAAAAAAATGTTTCATCATTATAACGATGTTGCTAAAAATAAGGTGGTGTTATTGTTATTGTTCCTGCTATAAACTAAATGTTTTGATAATAAATAAATAAATAAATAAATAAATAAATAAATAAATAAATAAATAAAAACGTGCTCACGTGTCAAACAGAGCAAAAAAAAAAAAAAAAAAAAAAAAAAAAAAAAAAGCTTGTTGTGGTGGAAAGTATACCGTTGTTGTTTTAATTCCCACCATCTGTTCTGGACACCGGGTCAGTTGTATAAATAAACCCCTAATTCATTGCCCTACACAGTGAGGCGTTATTACAGTTCATACCTTCGTCTTTGCTCCATTTGGTCTCGCGCACAGCGCCGTAGCTCCTCTCGTTATCCGTGATGGACTTCTTTAGTTCCATAACAGACGATGATATTGTTTTATTGGTATTGTGACTGTGATGTATGTGGTGTAAATGTTTTTGTTCAATCTTCTGCTGTTCCGTTTAAACCGAATGGGTTCCGCCTAACCGTGGTGCTGTGCATCCTCCTCCTCCTCCTCAGAGAGACTGAGCACAACGAAGCTGGCCGGGATGCTGAGGGGAAGACCGTGCGGGATGCATGGCGCATGCGCAGTAAGTAGAACGCGTGGATGCACGGCGCATGCGCGGTATTTACAGCAAAAGGTAACAAGAAAAGTAGAAGAGGCTATGATAGATAATCCAGGATAAATAGAATAGAAATAGAATAGAAGGTTAAAAGTTAGGTTAAAAGTTTACAGTTTTTTAAAGTTTACAATATATATAACCTTATTTTATTTATACGTATATATATATATATATATATATATATATATATATATATATATATTTATATTAGGCTACAACTGTAAACTTTCTATTTCTATTCTATTTCTATTCTATTGTTATTATTGTTACTCACGCATAATAAAGTCTATACGGTATTATAAAGTGTTTCTGTTGTTTTAACTGTTGGCGCCCCCTGCTGCTTTAAAGGTGTAAAAATCTATATGGCAAACAATCTATCGCGGAATAATTTATTTTAGCTGTCTATAAAATTAACGATCATAAGTCAGAATAACATCCTACACCTTTAAAAGTGAATTTATCAGAGGATTATCAGTTTCTCTCCAAACACAAACAGAGCTTGAATGACAGTCATGTCTCTTTATTATGAGGTATAATAAAAAATATAAAAAAAAACTCCATGCAACTCTTCAGTACCCATTTTGCAGAAATGCAACAAAATGCACCCACACACGATCCAGAATGAAGTTTTGCTATAAAATATTTCATATGCGTAGTAATATTACACAGACAGCATCGTTTTATATTTTGTCGTTAATACAGTCTCGGCACATTTTACATACAATCATAAGTAACATCATTCATAAACATAAGAGATACACAATACTGTTAAAATATTTTAACAGACACTAACATTAGGAAACATTTTGATATATCTTAAAGGCTGGTGCTTTTATGACAAAATATATGTAACCGTAAGTTATTTGGAACACATCTTCTTGTTTATTAACCAAGATTTTCACTTGGTTTCTACTTGTGTGTGTTTCAATGTCTTCAATATCACAAAAAATTATATTTCGTATTCAAAGATATTCAAAGATAAGCAGTCATTAAATATATTACTCTTGTCCGGTAGATTCTACTACATTTAACCAAGTTAAATATGTAAAATGATTTATTTAGCACTTTTTTAAATTCAATATTATTTATATAGCAATAAGCATTGTCAATAAGCAAGTTTACCCGAAGCAGATTGCAGGTGGGATGTGTTAAATATGAGGATTTGATAATGATGTCCTTTATGAACATCGTTATAATACATGTACTGCAAAAACAATGTTTGCATATAAGTATGTTAACCATCTGTGCATAAGGATTTGGAGTTGAACTCTTTATAGAATAAAGATCAGGATCCTTTCTTGCAGTATGTTCACAGAATCACTTGCTGTCACTGGGTTCCTGAACCTTCACTTCGCTGTTCAGTTGGTGTATCCAGTTCAGAGCCGCTTTCAGTGTCCCGTCTCCACGTTGGCGAGAGAAGCAGAGGAATGTAGCCCAGACAAAAGCACAGCAGCCCGTAAAGGTAGTTCGCAGGTACAAAGGCACCAAGGCAAAGTTCAGGCACTGGGAATAAGAGACATAAGTGGATAAGAGACAATATAATTTCATTCTGCACACAAGTATATTCCTGTTCATTCATCAGTCAACACTGCTAGGGTATAACGGGCTTAGTCAGCAATTGATGTTAGAATTAACAAGTCAGTAATTTTTTATATTTGATATTAGGGTATTTTCTTTATTATATAATTCTAGTTAAGTGACTCTAACAATTGAACAATGGAACAATACTTCCTATGAGAGCATGTATATGGTTACGTTTGTGCTCCTGTTTATATTCTTAAGGCAAATTACTAGATTACTTAACTTATTGCAACACCTAGTATCTAGTATGCAAGTACATTTGACTTCCTGAAGGTAGAAATTTAATCTAAGATAAAAAATTACTGCAATAGCTCTTAATGGAATTGGAAAAAAAACAGTAATGAAATACACCATGTTTTTGTGTTCATTTGCCACAGACAGATTTAGAAGACAAGGGAAAATCTAACAGTAAACAGGGTTATTGATTTGTGTTAATAAAACATTTTTTAACTTGAAATTCTTATGTAATACAGCCTAGTAATAAAATGCTATAGATGAGAAATTAAGATTCAACTTTACCTGTGCGAACGGCCAAAACATGAGTCCTGTCTGCAAGAAATCATGAAATGATGTTTTAAAATGATCACAAAAACATCATGAAATTCAATTCAGTGTTGAAATCATGCACTTCTTAAATACCAGACTATTAACAGACTTACTGTGTATGTGTTAAAAAACTTGTTTCTCCAGTCCTCCAGTATGTCATCTTTACTCTCTAAAAGGCTCAAACCTGAAACGATCAGTAATAGTTCATCTGAATTTAATCTGAACAGTTAATCTGAAGAGTTTTATATAAATCCTTCTGGAAAGTACATTATTATGTTGAGGTGGTGTAATACTGGTATGCCAAGGTTTGCAACAGACACTCTACATAGTGTTTAGAGTTGACAATCCACACTCTGGGGGAAAACTGTGGACATTAAATGCTCTTAAATGTACTACTTAATGACATTTTTTAAAAAAAAGTTTTACTTTTTGACAAATAGTTTTATTTTTTGACATGTGGACTGACAATAGTCACATGACAGAATGCCTTTTTGTGCCTCATGATGTCATGACTGACACATGACTGACAATAGTCACATGACAGAATGCCTTTTTGTGGTCCCCTGCAATGGACTGGCATCACATTCAGGGAGTATTAGAAGTAGTAGTAATATAGTATTTGTACTAGTAGACATAGTACTAGCAGTAGTAATAGTGCTAGTAGAAGTAGAAGTAATGTTGTAGTAGTGGTGGTGGTGGTGGTGGTGGTGGTGGTGATGGTGGTGGTAGTGGTGATGGTGGTGGCAGTGTTGATGGTGGTGGTAGTGGTGATGGTGGTAGTGGTGGTGATGGTAGTGGTGGTGGTTGTGGTGGTGATGGTGGTGGTCGTGATGGTGGTAGTGGTGGTGATGGTGGTAGTAGTATTGGTGGTGGTAGTGGTGGTGGTGGTAGTGGTGATGGTGGTGGTGGTGATGGTGGTGGTAGTGGTAGTGGTGGTGGTGATGGTGGTGGTTATGGTGGTGGTGGTAGTGATGGTGATGGTGGTGATAGTGGTGGTGGTGATGGTGGTAGTGGTGGTGATAGTGGTGATAGTGGTGGTGGTGATAGTGGTGGTGGTGGTAGTGGTAGTGGTGGTAGTGGTGGTGATGATGATGGTGGTAGTGGTGGTGATAGTGGTGGTGATGATGATGGTGGTGTTGGTGATGGTAGTAGTGGTGGTGATAGTGGTGGTGATGGTGACGGTGGTATTGGTAGCAGTTGTGTTAGTAGAAGTAGCAGTAGTGAATTGTATCTAACCTGTGTAGAAGGCACTTATGGCCAGAGGTAAGGATATGGTCTGGTCCATGGCGAGTTTCCGCAACACTGTGCTCACGGAGCTTCCGGGAAGTTTGCGCTCTAAGAAGCGCATCCAGAAAAAGTTGAAGTTGCCGTTAAAGCAGAACGCGACGATCGCGACGTTTCTCGTGCGCCTCCAGTCAATCTTTCCATTATTCTTGTTCGACAAATACTGCTGCATCAAGTCCCCACCAGCGTACAGACCCGAGTATAGAGTCACGTTAGTCAGCCACGGATATCTCCTGATGGGGTTCCGCATTGTCACCCACACAGAAAGCGCTATTTCACTGATAAACCCCGTGCGTAATGATCAAGTTCACACAGACAGAAAAGCTCCCATTCCTAATCCTGTGATCTCTGAATCAAGACGAGGGTTTGTGAGTTAAATAGTCTAGTGTGAAGGAGCTGAACTCCAAAGCCGGTTTCACTACCTGTTCCGAATGACAGCGCGCATGCGCATCAGTCTCGTGGGAAGTTTATGAAGAATGAATGAGATGTCAGGGGTGGAAAAAGTACAGGGAAATAACTGTACTGAAGTGAAACTATAGATCATGTGTCAAAATATTACTCAATAAAAAGAGGAAACGTTTAAATTTTACCCTGCTTTAATTTTTGTTTACTTGTGGATAAGAGACCTGGTCCTACTTCATGCAAATGATTTAATACCGAAACATATGACTGATGTAATCCTCAAGTTCAAGTTACAGCTATAACAACACTGAATAGCATGAGAAGGTCACCTCAGATGATAAACTGGCAAGTTGATTGATAGTTTCAACTAAACTGAAATGACTGGATGCTAAACTGATCCAATCTGACTGATACAGACACTGTAATGAAAAAAGTTACTGTGTTCTTTTAAAAATAATTTTAGATCATTTTCAGAATTTTATAGTAATTTACTGCTAAGAGGGTTGCCCGTAAATTTCTGTAAAAACTGACAGTAAACAACTGTAAACCAGGAACTGTAATATCTTGCATGGATAAAATACAGATTCAATTTTAGTGCTAGTTAATCTGATTTAATACTGATGCCTTTGAATAAGTACACGCTAGTTGTGTTGATTCAGTGTTTAAGGCTTTGAGTAACACATCAGAAAAGTGAAGGTTGCCAGTAAAATACTGTAAAATAAATAAATAAATAAATAAACAAACAAATAAATAAATTTTTAATGAATAATTTTTATACTGTGGAGCGAACAGTCATTCTTTATTTTTTTTAAAGGTAAGTCACTTTCCAAGTAAAGTATAAGTTTGGCCAGAGATAAGAAAAGTAAAAGTATTTCCATGACTGGGGTTTGTTTACATACCCAATACATACGTACCCAAATGGCACACCACTTCATGTACTTTATAACAAAGTGAAAGGTGTAAGCTTTTGATTTATTTTCTACAACTGAAGCTCTGACAGCACTGATAAAAACATCCATCTCAGTCTAATCAATTACACCAACCATCACAACCCATGCTGGAGAAACTGGTTGACCATCTTCAGAATCAGAACTGCTATGATATTTTCTAGCTTTGTTATTACTCAACGAACTGATCAATAAATGTTTGAGATTTTTAAATTGCCTTGCTTCTATTTTATAGAAATGAGCTTGTATACAATGTAGTATTCATTTAAAAAAACTTTTACAAGCTGGGAAAAACGATCTACTAGTTTGAACAGATCTGACTGTGCATTTTTCAGCTTGTCGGAGTTTATATGAATGCACTTGTAATATATTATTGTTTCTGTAGTAACAGATTATTCACAGACACGTATGGTGGAAGCTTCGCAAATACAAATAACAAATGTGTGTAAATTTTGATATGGTTTTGAGTCACATTTAATCAAAATTAAGAGGTAAAGCTGTAACTTTAAGCCTTCTTTCATTTTGAATATATTATTTCACTTCTGTAAGCCTTTACAAAGTGTCTTTGAAGATTGTAAACAGATTAGTACACTGTGCTCATTGTGCTGATGGCACAGCTTCAGCAATTTAATACATATATATATATATATATATATATATATATATATATATATATATATATATATATATATACACAAATGTCACAAATGCCCATGCTCCTATTTAACATACTTTTTAGACCTCCAAAATTCATCCTTCACTGCTTTAAGCCTTTGCAATTTCTGCTTTCAGTTTCAGAATTCGCTTTCAGTTTGTTCTGCTCCCAGATCTGTCTTGTATATGTCGCTACAATCTATATGACATAACCCATGTATTGATTACAGTATTGGATTTTCTTTATTAATTAATACATAAAATTAGGTTCTGGAAGTGTTTGATAGAAATTAATTCAAAGTGTCAGCAATCCAAAGTCAACAGCGCTTCTGTATATACACTGTATTATTTTAAAACTGTTTAACACATTTTAAATAATGGAAAATGAATAGTTATTCCAGTTTTAAATGCACATATAGACATTTACATTTTGCTATCAAGCGTTTCTTTACATATTAGTACAATTGTTGACATGAACAGGAAGTGAACTGTTCTTTTTGTTTGTTTGTTCGTTCTGGTTTAAATCTTTCCTTAAAATCTTGCTGTAAAGAGTCACAGTGCATTAGAGATTGAAACCGCATGTATTGCATGAAATAAATCAAAGCAATCTTGAAAAAAGGACATAGAACATAGTAATGATAATTTTATTATTAAAAAATTTGCATCAGATGCATCAAAAAACACTGACTTGAGTACAATTGATAGCTCAGCTACAGCTGCTTTAAAATAATGCTCCTTATATTAAAACCTAAAATAGATAAACATTATTTCCATAGAAAGGATATTTGCTTTTTTTGCACATTTTTTTAACATTACCAACAGTCCAGTCTTGAAAAGACCTCCACTTTATGCAGCTGATGTGTTAATGAATGAAATAAATGGAAAGCATTCAGCAGATTACAGTTTTCCAAGAAGCAGAAAAGTAAAATGTGCAAAATAATATAAAATGTAAATACAAACATAGCATTGTGTCATATAAACATATATTAAAAAGTGCTGAAGATTATTTACAGTTGTAATAATTTTAGAAATCTAATAGTAGTTAATAATAAAATAAACGATAAAGGTTATTGTGATGTACAACTCATTTTTAAAAGTAAATCTCTTAGAGCTGTCATCAGTTAAGTGATTTTGATGAACCGCATTAAAGATGCTGTTTCTGAAGGATTTTCCTTCTGCCATCTTCTTGGATTAGATAGCGCTCAGCAGGAGATCTTATAAGATCTTCCAAAACATTAGATGTTCCCTAATAATACTGTACAGACCATAAGCTACAAGTGACATTACTGAGAACAGAACATGCCTCTAAATTGGACAAGAAAGGACGAGAAGTGCAAGAACAATACATCTCAGAGAGGTTGCCAGGAGACTTACAGCTACATTAAATGAGCTGTAGGAATATCTGGCAAATATTAGTTGCTTTCTATGCATGTGACCACAATCTCCTGTTTCATTCAAATGTCAAATTCAACTATAAGTAGGTAAATAGTATGACATCCTATAATAATTAAAAATGTTGGGTCACTTCACACCGATGCATCCCTGATGTTAGTTTTTTGTGGTATATTTCCTCCATTTTGTGCCAGTGGTATAAATATTTGCATTTATTGTGTAGCTCACAGTTTTGTGGTCTAATTAGTGTGTTCAGTTTTTTTGTCTTCCACAAAAGATGAACTCTGTCGTGCGAGGCTTGCAGCTGTAATCAAGCAAAGACCCAGTGGAATTGCTACTATGATCCCAATGATGATCCCGGATCCAGAGCCCACCACTCCATACTTCGATCCAACCACCGATCCAATAAGGGCACAAATCATAGCAAACAATAGCAGACCTACAGGTTTGAAGTAATATTTTGCAAGTGCCAGAAGCTCATCCTGATACTTCTTCCTGACGGTACCAATATCCACCTCCTGCTTTTCATCTTCAGTGACTACAAAACAATGTAAACAGACAAAAAATCATATGAACTAAATCAGGGAAATACATTGGTTGTGCATAGATGTAATCTGCTATAATATAATATAACTTTCTTAAATGGACAGATTAATACTTACAAGATGGACGAGTTCCGTCGATACTGCCACGTCTCCGCTTAAGCAAAGGTTCTTCCTCAGTCTGATTTCTATACATACTAAGTCTGTTCTGATATAATTGTTTTAGCGTTTCTATTTTGTTCTCATGCTGTTTTTCCAGCTCCTTTATTTTGCTCTGCATCACTTCATAGTAAACCTGTGGCAGAAATAAATCATCCAGACTTTCTTCCACCATGCTGTCTATCACTTCAAGCAGTCCATGGACCTGGGTTTCAGAGTCACTCAGACGCATAACACAGTGTCTGCCTCTGCACTTTTCCAGGAGTTTTTCTGCTTTATGAATGTGTTCTTTGATTGTGGATTCCTCCACATCTCCTTCACACAGGAAAAGCACCACAGTGTGATTCCAGACCCTGTTAGAGAGCAGCTCCATGTGTCGACTTGCTGATTTAAGTTCATTTACAGATAGTTCATCATCAGCGTTTATGGGCAACACCAGAACCAGAGCATGGGGACCTGGAGGACAAAGTGTCACACTTCGGACGATTTCTTTTTTAATTTTCTCTGTAGTGCACTCTATAGAAACTCTGTCCCATCCTGGTGTATTCACGATGCAGATCCTCCTTCCTGCATGTTCACCTTCATGTAAAAGACACTCTTCACTCTCTTCATTCAGCGTTGTGTCTCCCAGGATGAACCTGGCTACTCTGTTCTTTCCAGCTCCTGCTTTTCCCAGCAGTACAATCCTTTGATCTGAAAGAGAAGATAGACAAAAATTCAACAGCATTTAAACAAAGAAGGTGGACAATAAACTTTTTTTCAAAGCACAAATATCATTATGGACAAAAGAATAAAAATATTTTAAAAGATATCAAACCTGAAGCCTTTCGTGAGGATCCACTTTCCATAGCTGTATTAATGTTGAAATTTATTCCATGTAAAAATTTCACTTTTAAATTTGCATCATAACGTTATTTGAGAATTGTGGAAGGGAAGATCGATTTCTGTTGATAAAAGTAAAACACAAAAAGTTAACAACGTTATGATTTTCAACTTACAAATTACATCTGTTGACAAACATACAAATTAGTTTATAATATAATTATTCACCCTGTTGACCTTTTCCATTTAGAGCTGAATTAGACTTAACTGGGATTTTATGTCATAACAACACCCCATAATACTGTGTGTGTGTTTAAAAGGTGAGCTTTAAAGGTGAGCTGCGTTGGGGGGAGTTATCTATCCAAAGTTCACATAATTAGTTGAATTAGTTCACCTTTGTGCACTTAAAGTGACACAAGATCTCAATATAAATACACCTGTTCCTGAAAGGCCCCTAAATTTTGTCAAATAATCAACTTTATAAGTTTGCTTATAAAAATATCTTTAAAAAATATGTAAAATTATTAAATATTAATAAGGAAACTGTCCTCCAAACCTCACTGATCAGCTAAGTAGAATAATAAGCAGAACACCATGTTTCACTGTGGAAATGATTGCAATGTCTGATCAATTATAATAAGTCAGTATTATTGGCTATTGTTTGTAGAGTCATAACATCCTGATTATATCTATTTCATCCACTTATAGGTTGTAACTATCACATAACGGAGACAAACGTAGGTACGAGTGCAGATATAAATTTCAAATATGTAAAAGTGAACAAAAGCAAACTGTGATACATGAACAAGAAGAACAAATGCAGGAACACTAGGAGCATGACTTTGATACATAAATATGAGGAGCAAGACTATGTCTGGCAAACAAAGAAAGACGTGGAAAGAGTGAAACAAATGAACTTAAACAAAGTGATTAATAATGCAGTAAAACATTTAAAAGGGGTGTAAAGGTGCCCTTTTATGTGCAGGAAAAAAAAAACTTCCACAGCAACTGTGACTCAGGAAGCTGTGAATACTTATGCATACCAATGTATAATGCAACCTTATACACAAGTTTAGAGAGTCGTATTATTAGACAAAATAGAACACTGAACTGAATCATATCACAAATTGGAGTCATTGCTGGCTTTCTTAGGGATGTCTACTTATTCACATTGTGCTTTAACTCTTAGTAAAACACCCAAACAGACGCTGTTGTTCACTTTAATGCACAAAGAAATTTTATTGCACAATATGATTCATAGTAAACACATCAAAACTAGGAACTTCTAGTACTGACTGAAACAGGAAATGCTGCTGCACCAGGCACTTAAACTCAAACTAGAAACTTAATGCATTAAAACTCAAAACATTTCATCCTTAATGCTTTTTTATTTAAAAAAAAATAACTATCATGTCAGATCATTTAAAAAAGAAGATGTTACTTACGTTATTTTAATTACACGTTTTTTTGTCAGGTTTCCTGATTTTCTGGGTACACATTCGTACTGCATCCGTTCATGTAAATCACGTGTGAGTTTTCATTACATAACAGGAAGAACAATAAAAACGCCTCAAGGTCCTAGAGACGGTCTATTGCTTAAATCTTTACTGCACAGCATTGCCCCTCAGGCAACGGAAAGTTTTCTTGAACCCGATGTCCAGTGAAAATTTCTTTAAATTATCGCAGTCAATTTAAACGTTCAAACAGTATCATTGAACTAGCCAATAAAAATTGGGTGAAATGTATATTACTCTGGAGAGAAGTCTTGTTTAAAATACTTATTTCTCTACTTATGTTATCAATGCGCTATTGAATGAGCAGACGTACGCAACCTGAGGTAGGCTACAAAAAGCAGGACTCTCAAGTTTTTAAGACAGGCAAGCGTGACATCCAAAGCCCCCCCAGTATTTGTTTAATTTCCATTTATTAATTTGTGTGTGTGTGTGTGTGTGTGTGTGTGTGTGTGTGTGTGAGTGAGAGAGAGAGAGAGAGAGAGAGAGAGAGAGAGATTATGACTGGTGTTGTGTATTGTAAGTGTTTGTTGCCTTTTTGGGCTCCTTTATCATTTGTAATGTTGCTCCCATGTAAAACAGTTGGGCTCAAGCTCAGACATTTTTAGGGTCATGATTGAGGACAATGTCCCATCCAGAGACAAGCTGTTTCGTGTTGAGGTTTTGTTCAAACCGACCATCGAAAATACCCTCGCTAATTCATTCATCTTCTACCACTTATCCGAACTACCTCGGGTTACGGGGAGCCTGTGCCTATCTCAGGCGTCATCAGGCATCAAGGCAGGATACACCCTGGACGGAGTGCCACCAACCCATCGCAGGACACACACACACACGCACACGCACGCGCACGCGCACACGCACACACACACACGCACACGCACGCGCACACACGCACGGACGCACGCACGCACGGACGCACGCACGGACGCACGCACGGACCAGGGTAGGAAACCGGAGTACCCGGAGATAACCCCCGAGGCACGGGGAGAACATGCAAACTCCACACACAAGGTGGAGGCGGGAATCGAACCCCGACCCTACAGGTGTGAGGCGAACGTGCTAACCACTAAGCCACCGTGCTCCCCCCCAAGAGTAGATATAAACACAACAGAAAAAAAGAAGTTGGACAATAAACTTTTTCTCAAAGTGCAAATATCATTATGCACAAAAGAAAAAATATATTTTGAAAGACATCTAACCTGGAGCCTTTGGTGAGGATCCATTTGCCATGGCTGTATTAGTGCCAAAATTTATTACACCCGCCATGTCACTTTCACATTTACATTTCTATCAAAACATTTGTATTTAAGAATTGTTGAAGAGAAGACAGATTTCTGTTGATAGACGCAAAACACAAAAAGTTAACCCAGATACAACTGAGACAATTACAAAGATTTTCAACATATACAAATTAGTTCATATTAAAACTGTTCACCCTGTTGATCTGTTCTATTTATTGCAGTGTATCAACTTAAAGCTGAATTAGACTTTTTTTTTTAGATTTTATGTCATAACAATAGCCCATAATACTGAAGCGTGTGAAATCTCAATATAAATACACCTCTTCCTAAAAGGTCACCAAATGTTAGCAAACATACCTAAATGAACGGAATCATGAAGACTAAAGAGTTAGGAAACCACAGCTAAAGACAATATTATGTAGAAAATTTGCAAAGTGATCATGTACTTATTTGGAGTCGTTGCTGCCATTTGTTATGGATTGCTACTTATTTGCATTGTGCTTTAAATCTTAGTAAAACATCCAAACAAACTCTGTTGTTCCCATTAATACACATAGAAATGTTATTACATTATATGCACTTACAGGTAACATGAAACCTTTATATAGATTAATAGTAAACACATCAAAACTGTCAACATCCAGCATTAACTAATGAGGAAATGCTATTGCATCACTCTAAACTAAAACTAGAAACATGATATATAAAACTGTAAAATTTATTCTTTTGATGGTTTTTAAATAAAATAATAAATCTATCATGTCAGATAATTAAAATAGAAGATATTACCTACAATTTGTCAAGTTTTGGTTATTTTCAGGTACAGATTCATACAGTACACGGCTTCAGGCCTCAGGTAAATCAGGTGATCTTTGAGGGCGTATACTTTTTTTTAACAACTTACCAGGAAGAACAATAAAAACTCCTCATGGTCCTAGTGAGCGTATTACACACAATGATGACGTTTTATCACACCATGTTGTACTAGTGTAAAGGTTATTTTGCTCACCTGTCCAGACCAGCAGACTGGATTAGAAAACTTTATAATCTGTATGATGTATTGTGTACTAATATAAATTGTCTATCAAAACACTTTCACACCTTCTCTTAGAACTGACCAATACCACAGTGAAGTTAATCAGTCATATGGTAATTAATTTCCTTTAACATCAGGAGGTTTTTATTAATACACTCAGTCTAATATGTTACTGTTTCTACAACTGAGGCCAAAAGGTTGATGCTAAAGATATTCAAATCCACACCTGCATTTTCACACAAGTATAAAGCAGCAAGATAAACTTGTTAATAAATGTCACTAACTATTTATCATCCTTTTTCATAACTCAAAACTAATGATGCAGAAACTAAACAGGACATTTTCTGAAAAGAAGTTTTAATTGATTTTCATTCACTGGAACAGCTCTAATTAAATAATTAACAAATTACTAATGAATGTTACTTCATATGTCACTTTATTATATAAATGTTATGAGGATCATTTGAATATCATGAAGTGAAACACATTACTGATAAAATCTCTATACACAGAAGATAATAATAAGAAATGTGCAACCCGGCAAGAATGTGCTTGTCATGGTGATCTGATGGCAATGAAATGAATCTGAATGTTCTGGGATTTTCACTTAACACTTTATTTGAACATTAGGAAATATGAGGAGTGTCAAATTTATCAACAGCTTAAAAAAATTAAATGTACAGCATTTCTAAAATATATTTTAATCTTAAAATTAAGTCATTAGCATACAAGAATAATATTTAGATAGTTTATTAATGACCAAATAACATGTGAAATACTACTTCTGCTAAAGTATTTGCATATATGTGAACCATGTATAACATTCATTCATTCATCTTCTACCGCTTATCCGAACTACCTCAGGTCACGGGGAGCCTGTGCCTATCTCAGGCGTCATCGGGCATCAAGGCAGGATACACCCTGGACGGAGTGCCAACCCATCGCAGGGCACACACACACACACACACACACACACACACTCATTCACACACTAGGGACAATTTTCCAGAGATGCCAATCAACCTACCATGCATGTCTTTGGACCGGGGGAGGAAACCGGAGTACCCGGAGGAAACCCCCGAGGCACGGGGAGAACATGCAAACTCCACACACACAAGGTGGAGGCGGGAATCGAACCCTGACCCTGGAGGTGTGAGGCGAACATGCTAACCACTAAGCCACCGTGCCCCCCCCATGTATAACAGTAATAGAATATTGTTTTAAACACACACACATGCACAGAAGATCACTCCATACATAATGCAAATACAATTTGTTCAATCTTGAGTACCAAAACATCTTACACCTGCTATGTACCTACAGGTAACCTAAGAAACCTTTATGCAGATTAATAGTAAACACATCAAAAGTATTAGCTTCAAATCAGTGCAGCTTCTCATCAGTCCCGAATTTGTTGCTGTAAATCTTTTATGCTTGTTTTTTTTAAATTAAAAAATAACTATTGGGTCAAATTATTAAAGAGAGAAGACATTACTTAGATTTAAATGATCTGTTGTTAAGTTTAAGCTATTTATGTGTACAAATTCATTCAGTTGATGGTTTCAGTACAGGTAAATCAGATTCTCTGTCAGGCCACAGAAGGCGTAGATTTTACACGAAAGTATCAGGGAGAACAATAAAAAGAAATGAAGGTCCTACAAGGTGTCTGTTGCACTGATAAAAACATCCAGCTCAGTCTAATCAATTACACCAACCATCACAGTCCACACTGGTGAAACTGGTAGACCATCTTCAGAATCAGAACCGCTATGATATTTTCTAGCTTCGTTATTACTCAACAAACTAATCAATAAATGTGTGAGATTTTTAAATTGCATTGCTGCTACTTTATTGAAATGATCTTGCATACAATGTAGTATTAATTAAAAAACTCATAAGCTGGAAAAGATGACCTACTAGTTTGACCAGCTCAGCTACAGCTGCATTGAAGTAATGCTTCTAAAATATCTAAACTATTTAAACCTTTAGTTAGAAAGAAAATTTGCCTTTCTAGCACCTTTTTTGAACATTAGCGACTGTCCTGTCTTCCACTTTATGCAAGTGATGCTCAATCCTAGCAAAACTTAACTGCTGATCATCCCAGGTGACTCATCACCAGGTCATGATCTTGTAATATCCCTGCATTACGATCTGATCTCCCCTTCAGTCAAAGCTCACAACCTTGGGGTAACTATGGACACTCAACTGTCCTTTTCCTCCTTGTCCTTGTCCTTCTGCCTGTGTGGACAAAAAATGACTGAATCCTTATAATGTTGTAGAAGGATTCGGCCATTTTTGTCCACACAGGCTGCTCAGGTACTTGTTCAGTCTCTTGTCATATCAAGACTGGACTACTGCAACTCACTGCTGGCAAGTCTGCCTATGAAAGCAATTTGTCCTCTGCAAATGATCCAAAATGCAGCTGTACAACTTGTTTTCAACCTAACTAAGTTTTCGCTGCTGCGATTCCTCCACTGGCTTCTGGTAGCTGCATGCATCAGACTCAAAACACTGATGCTTGCCTACAAAGCCAAAAATTGACCAGCTCCCTTATACCTCAAAGCCCTCATCACCCCGCGCACTGCACCTCGCACCCACATCCATGGTACTAACACCATGCTTCACTGTGGAAATTGTAATCAAAACTTTGACTTTTTTTTTAACTAATCCTCTGGACTATATTCTACTTTATGTAGTATTATTAGACAAAATATATTAGAACTTTTGCTGCCATTTGTTAGGCATTGCTACTTAACTTCTAGTATAGTTATAGTCACTGGCTATTTTTAAACAACGGTCGCAGACCTACTTATTCATGAAACACTTCAACTAGCACTGTTTGTTGTATGTGTGTATTTATCAAAAAAAAAATTGAATAGTGTCTTAGGTTCAGGGTTAAGTCTGTAGTCTGTCTTAAATCTTAAGTCTGTAAACTACAGTAGTGAACCAGAGTTAATGTATTCATTGATAGAGCCTTAAAAGTGTAAAAAGTATCTGACCACAATCTCCTGTTTCATTCAAATGTCAAATTGAACTATATGTAGGTAAATAGTATGAAATCCTTCAATAGTTAAAAATGTTAAAACTTTTAATGCCTCACTTCACAGTGATGCATCACTAATGTTATATTTCTTGTTGTGTATTTCCAGAGATGGGGGACTCGAGTCATATGACTTGACTCGAGTCGGACTTAAGTCGCAAGTTTGAGACTTGAGACTTGCTTGACAAATATTAAAAAAAGACTCGACTTGACATTCATGACTTGAGACTTGACTCGGACTTGAGTTAAATGACTCGAAATAACTTGTTTTTGTCTATTTTGTTTTTAAATCTGTTTTTAAACGCATGCAAGAGCGTAATCTAACCACGTGACGCAGCAGGCAAGCAGAGGGAGCGTGCACACTAACTAATAAACCTTAACAGTCGTGATGAAACATGGAAGGCGCTACACCAAAAATAATTAAGTTCGGGTACCGGGATTTTGTGCAAGATGAGAAGAGAAGAACAGCAGTATGCGACCACATCGCTCACAATTGAATGACAAAGTTCTATCAAAGTAAATTTTTTGCAAGCGCAATGTAGTATAAATGGTTGGTCACTGTTTATGTGGAAATGTCAGCTGTTTTGCAATAGCTCTTATAATTGGTCTTCACTGTTAGGCTTTGAGTGAAAAGCGTATGGGGATGTACATATATATAAAAAACATAAATATAAAAATAAAAAAAACTTCAGAGCTGCAAGCACAGCCATATTCCTGTCTCATTTTTAGGTGAACTATCCCTTTAATTAATAAATTACACTCACTCCAATCATCTCTCTCTCTCTCTCTCTCTCTCTCTTTCTCTCTCTCCAATAGTTAATTCACTTCAAGGTTTGAGGAATTCAATAATTTAAGTTTTTTGGTTGACGTGATTGGTTGTTGTTATTCTGTTGTTAAAAAGGAAGGATCTAATTTAAGGATGTGTTCATGTCCCATGGCCATTTGGTTCCATAGAAACCATTGTACTTTTTTATATATACTTTTCCATGGTCTTCTTCCATGTTTGAAACTTTTCATGCTTTTATTTTGGCCTTATTTCAGTTACATTTACATCTTATTCTTTGTAGTTTTGATTTTTATTCATTTTTAGATTTTTATTGTATTTACAACTCACCTGTATGTGGACACCCTTTTAAAAATAAATGCATATAGTAATTTTTGTTGCAAATAAAACTTGTAGTCCATAAATACTGTAGATTTAACTTTGTTTAATATATACATTTAGTTAAATTATCAAACATCTGTATGACTTGCCAGTGACTTGACTTGATTTGCTTGACATAAAGCAGTGACTTGACTTGACTTGACTTGACTCTCACAAAAAATGACTCGGACTTGCTTGAGACTTGAAGGTTAAGACTTGAGACTTACTTGTGACTTGACACATATGACTTACTCCCACCTCTGTGTATTTCCTTCATTTTGTACCAGTGCTATAAATATTTGCAAGCTATTGTGTAGCTCATAGTCTTAGGGTCTAATTAGTCTGTTCAGTATTGAACTGTGAGATGAACTCTGTCGTGCGAAGCTTGTGGCTGTAATCAGGTATAGACCCAGTGGAATTGTTACTATGATTCCAATGATGATCCCGGATCCAGAGCCCACCACTCCATAATTCGATCCAACCACCGATCCAATAAGGGCACCAATCATAGCAAACAATAGCAGACCTACAGGTTTGAAGTAATATTTTGCAAGTGCCAGAAGCTCATCCTGATACTTCTTCCTGACGGTACCAATATCCACCTCCTGCTTTTCATCTTCAGTGACTGCAAAAAACATGTAAACAGACAAGAAAATCATGTGAACTAGATCAGGGAAATACATTGGTTGTGCATAGATGTAATCTGCTATAATATAACCTTCTTAAATGGACAGATTAACACTTACAAGATGGACGAATTCCGTCGATACTTCCACGTCTCCGCTTAGGCAAAGGTTCTTCCTCAGTTTGGTTTGTATACATACTGTCTGTTCTGGTTATCCTTCTTTTAGCATTTTTATTTTGTCCTCATACTGTACCTTTTTCACAAAAAGTTAACCCAAATATAAGTGGGACAATTACAAAGATTTTCAACATATACAAATTAGTTAATATTAAAACTGTTCACCCTGTTGATCTGTTTTATTTATTGCAGTTCATCAACTTAATGCTGAATTAGACTGAGATTTTATGTCATAACGTCCTAACGTCCTTATGTCATAACGTTTATGTCATACGCACAACCAATGTGTTTCCCTGATTTAGTTAAAACGGCCATTTTCACTGTCATCAAAAGCATTACACCTTCACTAATTATTTTCTGAGTCATAAATGAATAAATATATAAAATAAATATATTCACAATCACATGCTAACCCCTGCACTTTTCCCTTGTTTATATTTGGCCCGTTTTGATCCTATCCTGTCATCACTCCCTATCCAGCCACACGCTTTCTCAATACTCAAGTGAAAGTGAAAGTGACGTGACATACGGCTAAGTACGGTGACCCATACTCAGAATTCGTTCTCTGCATTTAACCCATCCAAAATGCACACACACAGCAGTGAACACACACACAGCAGTGAACACACATACAGCAGTGAACACACACAGCAGTGAACACACACACAGCAGGGGACAGGGCAGCCCTAAGAACAGCAAGGGTCAACCTGTCCCGAGCCATTAGAGAGGCAAAGCGCACACACGCCCAGACAATCCACAGCCACTTCCAGGACAGCGGAGACACCCGGCGCATGTAGCAGGGCATACAGGCGATCACGAACTACAAGACAGCTTCACCTGCCTGTGATAGTGATGCCTCCCTCCCAGATGCACTGAACGACTTCTGTGTTCGGTTTGAGGCACAGAAAATTGTAACGGCAAGGAAGACCATCCCTCCCCCCATGACCAAGTACTCTGTCTATCCACGGCCGATGTGAGGAGAACTCTATGCAGAGTTAACCCACAGAAGGCTGCTGGACCAGACAACATTCCTGGCAGGGTGCTCAGAGAATGTGCAGAACAGCTAGTAAAAATGCCTTTACTGACATCTTCAACATTTCCCTTAGCAGCGCCATTGTTCCTACATGCCTCAAGTCTACCACCATTGTCCCCATCCCAAAGAAGTCTACAGTGTCCTGCCTCAATATTGTCCCGTCGCACTCACTCCTGCTGTTATGAAGTGCTTTGAGAAGCTAGTCATGAGGCACATCAAGACCAAGCTTCCACCCTCACTGGACCCCCTACAGTTTGCGTATCGTCCAAACTGCACCACAGACGATGCCATTGCCACAGCCCTCCATCTAGCCCTCACCCACCTTGACAATAAAGACACTCATGTACAAATGCTGTTCATAGACTTTAGTTCAGCATTCAATACAATCATCCTTCAGCACCTGATTGAGAAGCTGAGCTTGCTGGGACTAAACACCTCCCTCTGCAACTGGATTTTGGATTTCCTGACTTGGAGAACTCAGTCAGTCCGGATCGGGAACAGCATCTCCAGCACCACCACACTGAACACTGGAGCCCCTCAGGGCTGCGTGCTCAGTCCACTGCTGTTCACCATGCTGACTCACGACTGTGCAGCAATGCACAGATCGAATTATATCATCAAGTTCGCCGATGACACAACTGTGGTGGGTCTCATCAACAAGAAAGACGAGTCAGCATACAGGGAGGAGGTGCAACAGCTAACTACCTGGTGTAGAGCCAACAACCTGTCTCTGAATGTTGATGAAACTAAAGAGATGATTGTTGACTTCAGAAGAGCACAAAGCAACCACTCTCCACTGAACATTGACGGATCATCAGTAGAGATCGTCAAGAGCACCAAATTTCTTGGTGTTCATCTAGCGGAGAACCTCACCGTCACTCAACACCAGCTCCATCACCAAGAAAGCCCAGCAGCGTCTCTACTTCCTACGAAGGCTGAGAAAGGCACATCTCCCTCCCCCCATCCAGACCATGTTCTACAGAGGGACCATTGAGAGCGTCCTGAGCAGCTGCATCACCGTCTGGTTTGGGAACTGTACGATCTCGGATCGCAAGACCCTGCAGCGGATAGTGAGGACAGCGGAGAAGATCATTGGAGTGTCTCTTCCCTCTGTCATGGACACTTACACCGCACGCTGCATCCGCAAAGCCAACAGCATTGTGGATGACCCCACACACCCCTCACACACACTCTTCACCTCTCCACCCTCTGCCTCCAGCCATCAGACTCCTCAATAACTGAACTGAACTGTTTTGAGCACAACACACACGCACATCATCTGTATGGACTGCACAGACCTACACCAAATACACACACTTACAATATACACCCATCAAACTGTTTACATCCTGCTTACATCCCTCCAGTTTAGAAGTTTACATCCCCAGTTTGCATGCTGTTTTGCACACTTTTTTTGCTCTTTTGCACATACTGTACAATATTTCAGTCGTTTGCTGCTTTTGCACAATTCTATACAGTATCTCAGGGACCTGCTTCTAAGAAACTGTGTTCATTCTAGTACTACTACACAAAACATTGTCTGAACATTCAGTATTTACATACAGTATTTACACACAGTATTTACACTGGTCAGCACTGTTTTTGTTTATTGTCTTTTGTGTATTGTATTTTTTGTACTTTTTGTCTGCACTGTCTTGTCTGTCTTGTCCTGCACTGTTTGCACCAGGTTGCACAGTTGCACTTTATGTGGCTAGGACTAAGTCCTTAGCCCTGTCTTTGTTTTATGTAGCACCACAAATCCTGGAGAAACGTTCTCTCCTTGCTCAAAGGCACCTTAGTCATGGCCGGCCCGAGACTCGAACCCCCAACCTTAGGGTTAGGAGTCAAACGCTCTAACCAAACCGCTCACAACTCCCCCCCAGTACTCCCCCCAGTACTCCGCCCAGTACCCCCCCAGTACTTCCCCCAGTACTCCCCCCAGTACTCCCCCCAGTACTTCCCGCAGGTTTTCCCCAGTAAGTGGATAACGGGCCGGATGCAGTACCTCTGTGTGTGAAATCTCAATATAAATACACCTCTTCCTAAAAGGTTGCCAAATGTTAGCAAACATATCTAAATGAACGGAATCATAAAGACTAAAGAGTTATGAAAACACACCCAGTACAAAGTTTTGATAACTATCAACTGAAGTTTTCTAATAAAGAATATATAAAACCACTTCCATTATTAAATGCATTAGTAAACAATGAAAATAATAAAGTACAACCACAAACCTGTATAAAGGAGACTGTCCTCCAAAACTCACTGGTCATCTAAAGAGAACATTATGCAGAAAATTAGCAAAGTGATGATGTACTTATTTGGAGTCATATAGTTACAATACAGAATGGGGTCCTTGCTACTTATTCACATTGTGCTTTAACTCTTAGTAAAACATTCAAACAGACGCTGTTGTTCACTTTAATACACAAATAAATGTTATTACATCATATGCACTTACAGGTGACATGAAACCTTTATATAGATTCATAGTAAACACATCAAAACTAGGAACTTCTAGTACTGACTGTAACAGGAAATGCTGCTGCATCAGGCACTAAAAACTGAAACTAAAACTTAATATATATATATAATTGTAAAACTTTTTTCTTTAGATGGTTTTTAAATAAAAAAATAAATCTATCTTCTTAAAATAGATGATATTACTCACAATTTGTCAAGTTTCGGTTATTTCCAGGTACCTATTCATCCAGCACATGGCTTCAGCCCAGGAAAAGCAGCTAAAGGAAGAATAAAAACTCCCCAAGGTCCTAGAGAGTGTCTATTACATACAATCATGGTGTTTTATCACATCATGTTGTACTAGTGTAAAGGTTACCTTAGTTCACAAAATTTTGTTTACCCTCCCAGACCAGCAGACTGGATTAGAAAGCTTCATAATCTGTATGATGTATTGTGTACTAATATAAATTGTCTATCAAAACTCTTTCACACCTTCTCTTACATTTACAGCATTTAGCAGACACCCTTATCCAGAGTGACTTACATTTTTATCTCATTTTTATACAACTGAGCAATTGAGGGTTAAGGGCCTTGCTCAGCGGCTCAGCCGTGTCAGCTTTGTGGACCTGGGAATTGAACTCAGAACCTTCCGATTGGTAGTCCAGCACTTTAACCAATACATCCAAGCCAAGGCAAAATGGACTGCCTGGAAAGGGGAAAGAAGACAGAAAAAAGGGGTGGAAAGTGGAGGGGTAGTGCAGGACAGTGGAGTGTTTTCTTCAATACTCACTCTATTTCACCTTATTTTTCCAAAAGCAAGATAATATTCTGTATTTTTTTAACAAGAATATATTTTTATTAATATTAAATTATTTGTAGACTTCCATAAAAGTGAAAGATTAACACACAATGCTTATTTCTCCAAAAACACTTTATTCACTAATACACTTTATTATTATATATATTTTTATTCAACTATTATTACTATTTAATTCAATCGCAATTATTATATTATAAATATCATAATTATTATAAATACTACCACTATAGAGCTTTTAGATTTTTATGTATAAAGAATGATCAGTAGTTTATTTCTACAATCGTTTCAATAACAGCATCAACAAAGCTATTCTAAATATTCATTCAGAAAATGAGAATCACATACTAACTTTTTTATTCTTGTTTTCACAAACATACGTTTGTCAATTCTCAAATAAAAATTCAGTTATAATAAAATAATATAAAGATGTTGTATTGAGATGGGGGGCACGGTGGCTTAGTGGTTAGCACGTTCGCCTCACACCTCCATCGTCGGGGTTCGATTCCCGCCTCCGCCTTGTGTGTGTGGAGTTTGCATGTTCTCCACGTGCCTCGGGGGTTTCCTCCGGGTACTCGGTTTCCTCCCCCGGTCCAAAGACATGCATGGTAGGTTGATTGGCATCTCTGGAAAAATTGTCCCTAGTGTGTGATTGCGTCAGTGAATGGGAGTGTGTGTGTGCCCTGCGATGGGTTGGCACTCCGTCCAGGGTGTATCCTGCCTTGAGATAGGCACAGGCTCCCCGTGACCCGAGGTAGTTCGGATAAGCGGTAGAAGATGAATGAATGTATTGAGATGTGTATTTTGTATATGATGGCCACTAGAGGGCAGTGAAATGCTACCAATACAGTTAAGTTCAAACTGTGTGTAAGTCTCATCTTTACAGGTGTAATTACAGTTACAACCTGTCATACTGATATATTTACACTTATACACCGTCTCGTATGGAGCCTCCCAAAATTTCAATTAAATCTCAAATCCATCTGTTAAATGTTGTTGTTGTTGTTGTTTTAATTTACAACCGATTGTTCGCGCCAAGTGACAAAGACTCTGTAATCAGGTATAGACCCAGTGGAATTGTTACTATGATCCCAATGATGATCCCGGATCCAGAGCTCACCACTCCATAATTCGATCCAACCACCGATCCAATAAGGGCACCAATCATAGCAAACGGGATGCACTTATGTCCAGGGATTTCAGAACAGCGTAACAGATATTGCGTCATCAGGTAGGCGTGGCCTATTTGATAATTCTAAGTCTAACTCTAACCTAACCGTAGTAACAGATATTGCGTCATCAGGTAGGCGTGGCCTATTTGATAATTCTGACTAACTCTAACATGTAGTAACAGATATTGCGTCATCAGGTAGGCGTGGCCTATTTGATAATTCTAACTCTAACCTAACCGTAGTAACAGATATTGCGTCATAAGGTAGGCGTGGCCTATTTGATAATTCTAACTCTAACCTAACCGTAGTAACAGATATTGCGTCATAAGGTAGGCGTGGCCTATTTGATAATTCTAACTCTAACCTAGCCGTAGTAACAGATATTGCGTCATAAGGTAGGCGTGGCCTATTTGATAATTCTAACTCTAACTCTACCATAACCGTAGTTTTTGGTTGTTTATTTATTGGTTGTCTTAACGCGCTGAACACGGATTGTGAGCCACATTCGTTGAGCTGGAGCTTCTGGCTGCAGGACAGACTACAGGACATCACCTCGGCCGTGCGGACGGACACTTTGTGAAGCAGAGGATCAGAAAGGAGTGTGTGAGGAGCTAAATAAGAGCTATTGAACTCTTCATCTTGGTGAGTTGTGTAACGTGCACCAACGGGCCCCAACGACAAGCGCTTTGAGTACTATTAAGTTTGTTGTTTTATTGATATACAAAAGCATTGTTTTACACGTCCTTTTATTTGAAGGCCTTACGAATGATAAGTTTGATGTTCAGGTGTTATATTTCTGGAAATGTGTCTTGAAGCTGCAGTCTAACTATTGCAGGAAATAATTAATACATTCTTATTTTGTTTCTATGTTATAACTGGGTGTAGTGGCAACTCATTAACACACACGCGCACACCCACACATAGACACACGCACACACACACACACACACACACACACACACACACACACACACACACAAACACACACACACAAACACACACACAAACACACACACATACTGAGTCTAAACCCTGCTCCTGCTATTCTTCTCCTAACAGAACGATCATTTGAAAGCTGTTCATTGCAAGGATGGATGGGTTACAGGATGTGCAGCTGACTGAGATTAAGCCCCTTCTGACAGACAAAAATGCCCGAAACTTTCAGGATTTCGACTGTCAGGAGCATGACATTGAGGCCCCCCACGGTGTTCTCCATGTCACTATGAGAGGAACACCTAAAGGCAACCGGCCCGTGATCCTTACATACCACGACATAGGCCTCAACCATAAGTCATGCTTCAACACTCTTTTTAACTTTGAGGACATGCAGGAAATCACACAGCATTTTGCCGTGGTTCAAGTGGATGCTCCAGGTCAGCAGGAGAATGCAGCACCTTTCCCCCCTGGGTATCAGTACCCTACGATGGATCAGCTAGCTGAGATGTTGCCCTCAGTCATGACCCACTTAAAGATCAATAGTGTGATTGGGATTGGTGTTGGTGCTGGAGCCTACATTCTCACCAGACTGGCGCTGAATCAGCCTACACTGGTAGAGGGTCTGGTTCTTATTAATGTGGACCCGTGTGCAAAAGGATGGATGGACTGGGCTGCCTCAAAGTTGTTAGGATGGACCAGCAACCTGGTGGACATCGTGATGGGGCATCATTTCAGCACAGATGAGCTGACAGAAATCCAGGAGATCATTCAGACATACCGTCTGCACATCGCTCAGGACATGAACCAGGACAACCTTAAACTGTTCTGCAACTCCTACAACAGCCGCCGAGATCTTGAGATTGAGAGGCCCGTCATAGGGCTTAATGAGGGAACTGTCAACACTCTGAAGTGTCCTGCATTGCTAATTGTTGGTGATACCTCTCCAGCTGTGGAGGCCGTTGTTGAGTGTAACTCGAGGTTAAACCCCACAAAGACCACCCTTCTGAAGATGGCAGATTGTGGTGGCCTACCCCAAGTTGTACAACCTGGTAAACTTGCTGAGGCCTTCAAGTACTTTGTCCAGGGCATGGGTTACATGCCTACTGCTAGTATGACGCGCTTGACACGCTCTCGTACCCACTCAGCTTACAGCATGAACTCTGGGGAAGGCGCACGTAGGTGCACGTAGCCGCACTCACAATAACTCCCAGCCATAGGGTGCTGCTGCCAGCCCAGGTCCTGAGTGCAAAGCCAGACCACAAACCATGGAGTCTTAACCAGGTCCTGATATTCGGATGGATAAAAGTCAGGATGAAAACATCAGGACATTTGAATGGAAATGTGAAAGTATATTAATATTTGCTATAAGTAGAAGTAAATATTTTTTGTATATATTAAGTTGAATAAGGATTTCCAGCTTTAGTAAGTTGAAATAGGATTTCCAGAACACTTCTTGCAGTAAGCATTTAACCCATGCACTTTCACTAATCTACAAAAAGTTGTATGAAGTTATTTGATGATGAAATTTCATCCATTTTAATCTGTACGTTTATCTGTTTTGTTTTGTTTTCTTACCTCAATTATAGCGTTCTCTATAATGTCACAGCTTCTAGATGTCCCAAAGCTTACACTTTACTGTTTACAATATTTAACACAGTTTTTTATTTTTATATAATTTTTTGAATTTATAAAAAAGATTTAATGTTTTATTCTCAGGTTTCGTCCTTTTCATTTTATACTTTATATACAGTTTGTCATGTTCTCTTGCATGTAAAAAGTTAATGATTACCTAAATGTTAACTATAAAAAAATGAATTTGACTTAGTCATTGTTCAGATCAGCAGGCTGTGTTATTGTTTATCATGTACTGTAACTTATCAAAACTGCGGTTGAAATGATAAAATTTTGGTTTCCACAGGTGATTATTCCAACCACTGAGCACATTCAATCATTTACAGTAAGTGACAGCTGGTCAGAATTTTCTATAATTTGAGAATTCTACAGCACTAAAATGTGGAATAATGTGGACATTTTGTGTAGTATTTAATTACATATCCCTATATAGTGGAACACCATCATTCTTTTTTGCCCCATGTATGTTGAGAGAATATTTGGTTTATTGACAGGAACAGGCAGAAAAAAGGAAATGAAAATCTGTCATTTGATTTCATTAGAATCAAACCTCTCCACTGTAATAACAAACACATTTTTAACACTTTCTCTCTTATTGTGTCTTTGTAAAACAACTTGAGCTAGTTTAAGGGTTTAATCTTTAGTGCTGGTCAAGGCATGATATGACTCCATGAAACTAAATGATACTTTTGTTGTATAAGGATATAAGAGCCAGTCTGTGTCATAAATATCAACCAAAGAAAAAAAAATCAGGTATAATTGCATGTAAAAAAAACACTATCTAGTATGAATGTTTTGCTCTTACTGTATATAGACATTCACGTCTTATTCCAGTTTTTGTTCAAAGTGAAATTGGCTGGTGGCTTGGGAAAATGTTTGGCTGGTCAGATTACAGTTTCTACTGTATTGGTTTTACTACAGTGTTTTATTTTTCTCAAAGGTGTTTCAAAACAGAAACTTCTGTAAATTGTACACTGATTGAGTATGATTGAAAATAGTCATTGCATTATGCTCGAAGTGACCTTTAATGCGTGTGGGTGTGCGTTTCTACTTAAACAGCAAATCAGTATTCTATTACTGTCATACAAGTTTACTATATGTTTAAAAAAGGATTTGAGGATGTAGTATATGGTGTCATTGGAAACAAATTGGTCATTAATAAATCTTCAGTTAGCAAGTGCAAAACACACCAATGTGCCAAAAATATCTTTATATTAATGATACAGACCTACATATCTAGATAACACTTGTATGTTAATGAAAATTTCCTGTTTAGTTGCTGCATTATTACTTTTCAGTAATATACCTGCAGCGTTATACGTGTGTAGTTGAATATCTTTAGCATCAACTTTTTGGCCTCAGTTGTAGAATCATTAAATAGGAAATAGGAAATTAATTACCTTATGACACATTAAATTCACTGTGGTGTGAAAATGTTTGGATAGACAATTTTGCGGTGGCCGAGAAGTGACAAGTGAAAAACACATTAACAAATCCGAAAACAAATTAACAAATCCCAAAACACATTAACAAATCCGAAAACAAATGAACAAATCCGAAAACAAATCAACAAATCCGAAAACACATTAACAAATCCGAAAACAAATTAACAAATCCCAAAACACATTAACAAATCCGAAAACAAATTACAAATTTGAAAACACATTAACAAATCCGAAAACAAATTAACAAATCCCAAAACACATTAACAAATGTGTTAATGTGTTTTGGGATTTGTTAATGTGTTCTTTTCCGAAAACCGGTTCTTTCGGACAGTTCGTTTTAATGAACCAGTTCAAAAATCCAGTTCACCAATTCTTTTACGTCCTGACGTAATGACGTCATGACGTAAATTCCTTCATCCCGCTGCTGCAGATATTAATACAATCAATTTAAAACATTAAAAAGGTTCTTTGTAATCATAACTTTAGTTGAAAACGTTTATTACACTTAAGTTTTGCAACTAAAACACCCAGTACAGGCATTGATGTGCAAACGTGGATGTTTTACGTGTCTTAAAGATATAAAGTTAATAAACTAATCATCAACTTACAAAAACCGGCATATAAAAATACAGACTAACCTGCACAATATTCAATAGTAAAATTAACTGACATATATTGAGTGAACAGTTGTATGATTTTTTTTTTTTAATAAAAATGTTTAATAGCCTATGACTAGTTACTATGCATATACCAATATGTTTAATTTGTTATTAAATAAACTTACATTTTTGCCAAAATCGCCCCTGAAGTCCTTGCTTCACTCGCGCTCATTAGCATCAGTTGTCATGTCCGAGGTTCAGTGCTGTGACTCACATGTGTAGGCTGCTCTGTAGGTTCACGCATGCGCAGTATCAACAGCTCATGGGTTCTCAGTATGTCGTACGCATCCGAAAGAAAACTGTTCTCAGTTCTGTACTGATGATTTGCTGTATCATTTTAGTGATTCACGCATGCGCAGTATCAACAGCTCGAGCTCACAGTTCTCTCAGCACAACTGAGAGAACTGTGGAGCTATTAAGCAAAGGACAGAAAATTAAAAGTTGAATAGAAAAGCAAAAGATGTGAATGATAATGAAAAGGACAAAAAGACATCTGGACTCATGCATCGGTATTGCTTAATCCATGGTAGGTAATATAAACATAAATCAGTCCTCCATGTTATGGGTTTTGTAGCAAGGCAACAGCAGAGAGAAGCGTCTTCTGGTAGCTGTAGGTAGGCAGGTAGGATTGGGTTTATGAGCAAATGGGGTAAGCACAGAATTGTTAAAACCCTGGCACACTGTCAACATTCGCCAACAAATTCATTTCTAATCATTTGCAAGGTGACTGTTTGAAAGCAGCTTTCACCTGTTAAGAGGAAATAAGTCAAATTAGAAAAACGTTCTCTGTGGCAATCTTTGGTATGTTGGAGAATCTTTGACTTGTGGGCCCAGAATTTTATTAAGCTGGAAAGCAGGCTTGGTGTAAGGATCTTAATGGCTGAAGGCAGAATGGAGGCAGAAGTCACCGTTACACCGCTGACCTGGGAAAGGGACTTCAACACTGGGCTGCAGGAAGAAGCATGCCCCACTTTCCTAGGGCTGTAGGGTCTTTCTGGAACATTTACCCCAGTGTCTATGCCGCTTTGAGAGGCTCGCAATGCCCTCCTGGAGCGCCGTGGTGATCGCGGCTTCTCCACAGGGAGGAACAGGGCACTAGAAAAGGAGGAACTGGCAGCAGGCCAAGGCCGCTCCACCTCCTCCTCCTCCTGTAGCCCGTCAGGTGAAAATGAGACAGTGATGCGGTTCCCTAGGACGTCCTCGTTCTCCATGCGCTTGCGGGCGCGCTCGGCTGCCACTGCACTGGCAAATCGGAGCACAGCAGTGCCACCGGTCACGCCCAGCACTTTCCCACCACAGTTATTGGACAGGCGCTGAAGCCTGCTACTGACAGACTTGGCGTCGCGGTGCGTGGGGAGGTTGTGCACATAGAGGAGGTTGAAACAGGGCTGGGGGAAGCAAAGAAAGAGGGAGCACTCTGGGTTTTCTGGGACTGTTCGACTGGGATAGTTACTGGTTTTGAGACGTATACAGTGTTTCAGGTTTGATTCCTTTAGCTAATGCAAGATTGAATTAGTATAAAATAAATATATAAATTAAAAAAAGGTAAATAATTGTACACAACCTACAGCCAATAATTAATCCAATACATTGTCAGGAGTAGCACGTCATGGCTGTAGCTTGGGGCAAGGCTGCACTCCTGTACAGAGGGCCATATGTTTAACAAAGGCCAAAGTAGGCTAGAGTTCATAAAATGTGCATAAAATATAAGCATATTGCAGCTTGAGTTACAAGTTGAAGTTGAGTTGAGTTGAATTACATCTGGCCAGTGAATAGAAGTAAAATGTAGGTCTTCTTAAGAGATTTTGCAAATGTGCTTAGCTGATTAAGTAAACCTGATCCAGGATTAAGATGAAATGACAAATACCTGTGATTTGATTAGCATCCTGGGGGGCAATTCCAAGACAAAGTCCTCGAATAGGACATGTAGGTGTGCGTGCTGCAGCAGAGCAGGGGAGACTTGAGTCTTGTGCACCAGAATGACCTGGAAGCCATGGCGATGACGCAGGTCACTCAGCTCGCTGGCAAAGTTCACGTCGGCTACAAAGCAACAAGAGAAAAATGGAAACAAATGACAGCTCAAATGCACTATAAATGTTTCTTTAGTTAATTAAAATGCTAAATATACTTGACTAGGGGGGCACGGTGGCTTAGTGGTTAGCACGTTGGCCTCACACCTCCAGGGTCGGGGTTCGATTCCCGCCTCCGCCTTGTGTGTGTGGAGTTTGCATGTTCTCCCTGTGCCTCGAGGGTTTCCTGCGGGTACTCCGGTTTCCTCCCCCGGTCCAAAGACATGCATGGTAGGTTGATTGGCATCGCTGGAAAAATTGTCCCTAGTGTGTGATTGTGTGAGTGAATGAGAGTGTGTGTGTGCCCTGCGATGGGTTGGCACTCCGTCCAGGGTGTATCCTGCCTTGATGCCCGATGACGCCTGAGATAGGCACAGGCTTCCCGTGACCCGAGGTAGTTCGGATAAGCGGTAGAATATGAATGAATGAATGAATATACTTGACTACCAAAAACTTTGTTGAACTTTTGTTCCTTTCGTCTAAGCCTATTACTCTAATTTAGATATAGAACAGTTTAATCAAGTTTATATTTGTGTAGACGCTGTCTGACAACCGCAACGGATTAATTAACTTAAAATATGATCATGTGGCAAGGCATAATTAGTTATCTTAAAGTCCATAGAGATTTACTGAGTGTAGTGAAAACACAGAAAAATAGATGCGATACATGGTTTGTGTCCACAGTCCTTTTATGCACATAACACTGTTGCACTGGATGTTTTCAGAAAAGTGTTCTATCCTGTGAGTTTTATGCATCTCTGCTGTTGATTTCTAATCCCAGCATGGACTCGTTTACATCTATTTATATGTTATAGACTTACAAGAAACTACAATGACTGTGGCAGGAGCGGTGTGTGTTTCAGCAAAGCGCCTCAGACTCTGTCGTAGTTTGTCATCAGCTGCATTTTTGGCTGTGGCGTTTATGTGAGCAACAGTGACCTGTGAAATTAGACAAAAAAAATATCATTAAAAAAAGGGGTTTATGGTCTTAAGGAATAATTAATAATAAATACAAAAAAAAACAAAACAAATAAACAGGAGGTAAAATGAGACTTTAGATTTTGTTAAAATCTTACATTCCTTAAATACAAAGAAACCACAAAAGCAGCTGTGCTCCAGCAAAAACTCTGAGGTGGCGTCTTGTCATACACAAAGATAAGTTCAACTGTGCATGAAAATGAACAGCTTCTGTTAACCTGAGTGACTGCAGATGTAAGTTAGCTCTTCATGCCTTCCCATCTTTAATAAGAGTCTATGTAAAGATCCATGTCAGAGTCAAATGATGGCAGATGATTTAATGAGCTTGATTTCATGAATGTTCCTGTGTACCTGGCAGTTGTTGAGCTCCTGAATGACAGCCTTGTTCTCCTTGCTGATGTCACATATGCAGATGAACTCGGCTTCGCGGTGTCCCTGGAAGAAACGCTCACGTAGCCTCTGGACCACTGTGGCAGCTGAACGGCCACTGGGTACAGCACAGTTCTCTATGTCACAGAAAACACCCACCGGGGGCAAGGACTCTTGTCCACCACCTTCAATGGACCCTAATACACATGCACCCAATTAGAGCCACTACATAAAGAAACCACTTCTGCACACCAGAATTTGTTGTATAATTATGTACTATGTACTGGGTTCAAGTCTAATGACTTACAGCATTCTGAATGCATCTGTGTGCACTGACCATATTTCTGATTGACTTTGCCTATGCTGGTGGGGTGCAGAATGCCATCACTGGAGGTTGCAGGAACTCTACAGCCATTACACATAGGTAGAGCAGAGGTGCAGGGATGAGGAGGGGGGATGTTTGGCCAAACCTTCTCAGAGTCAGCAGCTCCCAAACCCTGTGTGGGCTAAACAGTTCACTCATATCAACATCAACCTCGTATCTGCAGCTTCTCAAGCAAACAGAAGTACAACAAGCTACTAGATCAAAAATGCAAAGTACGTCTTGTCCACCCCTACAGTGTGGGGTGTTCTCTCCTAGCCCTTCTTTTAAAAGCAGTGTTGAGTCTTTATATCAGCTCTAGCTGTCCTTCTCAGGGTCGATTGGAAAACGCAAGATTACACATTACTTTGTTTTTCTAACTTACTCCCAGCCACAACATAAGTGATAACTATCATCCTGTCATTATGTTATTGCTAGAATTGTGAATTTAAACAAAAGCTGACAGGAAAACACTTGTGGCATGAAAGAAAAATCCTTACTCCTACAATAAAACATGTATGACTTTTGCCTCAGAAATTGCTCTCTTTTTGCCTTCCCTTATCTGTAAATACTGATTTAACGCTATAGTGCACACACATCTATGATGTACTCTTGTAGGCAAGAAATTAGCTAAACAGCAACTTTGAAATATTTAAAAGCTGTGCTGCTGACCAACCTTTCTTAAACTCTGATGGCAGTAATGTGCTCCCTTCTGACACACTGTGTTGTGCTCGAGGTACAAAGGCTTAGTGCAGAGGTGAGTAGAGGAGGGTGTGTCGCTGTGTGAATGGTATTGCTGCTCCACCCAATGGTCCTCGCTACAGTGGCAGCACCCAGATAAGGCCACGCAGGGCCCATGGATGGGTGCAGAGCCAGACAAGTGTTTTGACTGCAGACACCCCACTGAGAGGGAGGAACAATTGTGAAGGTGCCCGCAGCAGGATGGGTGTG
Source organism: Tachysurus vachellii (assembly GCF_030014155.1). NCBI lineage: Eukaryota > Metazoa > Chordata > Actinopteri > Siluriformes > Bagridae > Tachysurus > Tachysurus vachellii. The sequence continues at coordinate 28,129,335 of NC_083463.1, read as the reverse complement.
TGTGACCTGCCATGGGCTGTGACGTGGCTACTGAGGCCACCTGATACCCAAAACTCTGTGGGGACTGTAGCTGTGCAGAGGAAAAAGGTGCAGGAAAGCCACCACCAGAGTTAGCATTAGCAGTGCTGCTAATGCTACACCCACCACCAAAACTGTGAGCTCATATATATATGTATACATATATATATATATATGTGTACACACACACACACACACACACACACACACACACACACACATATATATATTAGAATGTTTATTCAGCTTGCTAACTCCTTAAATGCCATAATCTTGTAATCTTGTAACCTTTCACACTGCACATTCCTCTTCAATTCCATAGCCTTAGAACCATTTCTGTAATTATGTGAATATTTATTTACTGTACACGCTTCCATATATACCACTTGCTGTAAATACGCTAGATATTTATCTGCACTTTTGAAAAACTGCTACATTTTGCACTTCTTGTAGATGCCAAACTGCATTTCGTTGCTGTGTACCTGTACACTGCAATGACAATAAAGTTGTCAATGTCGCCTTGTATAAGGCAGTACATTGGAACGAATGCGTCAATAGAACCGCCATCTTGGTACAGGGAACCCCCCTCCTCTTAATGCATCATCGTCAATGTACTCAAAGAAATAAAATAACCATAAATCATCATGGATGTGGTTTTCTAGTTTTGTTTTTGGTTCGTTCTAATGGTCAGACATGTATTCATCATTAAGTCCAAAGAAAATTTAAGGTTTTGATATTAAGATAATCTACTTTTTCAAAATATAATGCATAGTGCTAATAGGTGTAAGTTTATTACTTACATTCTTCCACTTGAGTAAACTTCAAATGAACAATCACTACTTACCTTATAGCCTACTGCATGCAACACTGCTACAATGGTGTGACTATACATGTTAATTTAAACATTTAAATTGTATTGGTTTATTAAATATGATACACAAAGCAATTTGCAGGTGGAAGCAAATCACAAATTTGAGAGGAACATAATGTGAAAGTTGAGGTGCCAAAGACCGTTCAATCTTTTCTTTATTCCTGTCCTTTTGCCACATTAAATAAGTATGTACTAAAGTCACATAAACCAAAAAAAAACAAAGTTTGACTTTGAGGCTGGACTGGTAGTCTTGTTTAACCTGGTAAAGACCACATTTACATAGTTAATGGGTTCTATTGGTCCTCATAATGCTATTGGATAGAAGAAGTGATTATAGCTCCAGTCATCTGGCCATGAACTCACTCTACCTGCAAACTTTGTGTTGAGCTCATCTCCTTTTTTTTGCATGACTGGAATTGTCAAGATTCAAGTAAGTAAAATTACTTAAATTTTTTTGTGTTTATTACAATATCTAGAACACATACATATTTAGTTATTTTGGAAAACATTAATCAGATTTGATTTGGAGCTTGTTAAGTCTATGTTGTAATTCTACAACTTTGGGCCAGAGTGGTAGTTAAAATAGCCTGTGCTCTTTACACATTACATAAGGACACCGCACTACTCACATGGTCACAAAATAAAATGTAAACTGTTAGATGATTCATTGTGCATTTTTTGTTAAATTTGTACTTAGTTTAGATTAGACCATAATTAAACACAGGAATAAATTGTATGTGGTATTTGAAACTCCATCATCTAGAGCAGTAGCTGAAACTCCCTGTATCTTTGTAGTATTTGATATCCTTCATTATCTATTATCATTATCTAATATTTGATAGTATGAAATGATCCTGAGAAGGGGGCACGGTGGCTTAGTGGTTAGCACGTTCGCCTCACACCTCCAGGGTCGGGGTTCGATTCCCGCCTCCACCTTGTGTGTGTGGAGTTTGCATGTTCTCCCCGTGCCTCGGGGGTTTCCTCCGGGTACTCCGGTTTCCTCCCCGGTCCAAAGACATGCATGGTAGGTTGATTGGCATCTCTGGAAAATTGTCCGTAGTGTGTGATTGCGTGAGTGAATGAGAGTGTGTGTGCCCTGCGATGGGTTGGCACTCCGTCCAGGATGTATCCTGCCTTGATGCCCGATGACGCCTGAGATAGGCACAGGCTCCCCGTGACCTGAGGTAGTTCGGATAAGCGGTAGAAGATGAATGAATGAATGATCCTGAGATTTTTTATGAGTGTTGCCCAAGTAGCAATTTATAGCATTAGGAGATAGAAAAGCAGGCTCTGAATGTTCTGGATTGCTTGTGGGGATGCCTGTTGCATTGTTCAGGGACAGGTGTAAATGGTCTTGAATATGAACCTGTAAGTGCTCTAGGGTATGCGTGTGTTCCTTTTAGTATAATAAGTAGTGTGATGAGTCTGTCTGTGTTTTTGCCCTGTTTCTCTCTGCTGTCTTTCCCTGTTGTTAATTGTTTGCTCCGCCCACTCGTTTGTTCCCACGGACACTGATTGAACTCATTCATCTCCTCAGGTGTGTTGTCTTTGTCTCTGATTGTCTCTGCTTTGTCATTGGTTCCTGTCAGCTATATATACTCTGTTTGTCCACTTCCCTGGTGTTGGTCATTGTTACTGTACATGTTGGAAGTTTGTTTCTATGTTCCCGTTCCCTGTTAGCTCTGTGTTCTGTCTGCCTGTTTGTCTGTTTCTTGTGTTTTGGATAATTAAACTATAGACTGCATTTGGATCCTCGCTCGCCTTTGTCCTGCATCGTAACAAGTAGAGAGCATAATAGGCCAGCCAGACAATATTGTTTGAATGTAGTAGTGGAATTTTGATTAGCATTTGCATTGAAATGATAATCCAATACTTTGATGGATGATACTTAGATCTCTACCCCCGACACATGGTCTACCACCCTGTCTATTCTTTCAGTTTATCTACTACAATATAAGACCCATATGTATTATTCAATTATTTTTTTTACCAAGGGAGTGTAGATGGAATACGACAAGCCAAATCTGAACTTGAACTGTCAGGTGATGTTGTGATGAAGCTCACCTCCACACTTCCAGAGGGTCAAAACTAAAAGATCTACACAAACAACTACTTCACCAGTGTCCCATTGTTAGTCAAGCAAAAAATTGTCATTGATGTCGAGAGGCCTTAAATTGTTCGTTCCTACAACAAACACATGGGAGGTGTGTATTTTTTGACTCATTTGCTGCCAAGTACAAGTTCCCCATGAAATCCCACTGCTGGTACATTTACATTTTCTGGTACACCATCGTCCTTGCTGTGATTAACGCTTGGCTCTTCTACAAAGTAAAGACAAAGAGAGGACGTTGCAGACACTGCAATAATGGATACCAAACACACTGTGTAGCAAGTGCAATGTTTACCTGTGCTTCTCAGATGAAAAAAACTGTCTTAGGGACTATCACTGCAAGTAAACACAGACATCATTCAAACCACACTGAAAGTGATAGAAGAAAAAGTTTAAAAAAACAGATTTAAAAAAAAAAATTTATTAATAATTTCTTATTCATAATAAAATGTTGCCAACGTTGCAATATTACATTTCCCTAAAAACGTACTAAAATGTAAAAAATTTGAAAAATCTTTCATTTCTACATCAGAGGTCCCCTTAAACAATATCTGAGAGGTCAAAAAATGTTGCTAATTTTTTTCTATATTTGGTTATTACAGGGTTAAAATACTTAATTCTCTTCTTATGTTATCAATACGCTATTTAATAAGTGAGCAGATGTAGGCAACCTGAGGTACAAAAAGGTAAAAAAAAAAAAATACATCACCTTTACATCAAAGTACAAATTTTAAGTGTCATCAGCTCCAACAATATAAGCATATATTATTTTTTGCATTTCCATGCTAGATCTCTACTGAAATGTTAGATATTAGATATTAGATATTTTTTAAAATATGGAAAACATGAATGACAGTAATATATTATTGATTTGCTACCACAGTAGCTACACACACAGACAGTCACTTCACACATGATGCAAAAACATAATGCTCAATCCCAGCAATAGCAGTGTACAATTTAAAGAAGACAGACAGAATCAATATTTATTTCATGTATCTTGACTATTGTACTAGACTGACCAGACACAAACTAATGAGCAGTAGTGAAACAAATCCAATGACAATCCCCACAGCTGCCCCCATTGTTCCATTCTGGGCTCCTGCCACTGAGCCTATAAGAGCACCCATGAAGGACATTAGGATCACTACTACGGGTTTGAGATAATTCCACGGCAACTGGTCCTGATTTATGTTCTTTTTGGCCTCAGTTCTCTCTCTTTGCCTTTCTGAATCTTCTGTGTCTGTAGTCACTGTGGAAAAAGAAATAGTATAGACACCAGAGTAATATATTACTTAGATTGCTTTAGTCAGTGTTATGAATTCATTATCAAATTGAACATTTACAGCATTTAGCAGACGCCCTGATCCATATCGACTTACATTTTTATACAATTGAGGGTTAAGGGCCTTGCTCAGGGGCCCAGCAGTGGCAGCTTGGTGGACGTAGGAATCGAACTCACAACCTTCTGATTGGTAGCCCAACACCTTAACCACTAGGCTACCACAACCGAAATGTGTTATGAACATGTTATGAAGTTATACTTACTATTAGGACGTAACCCTTGGAGGCTTCCACGTCTCTTCCTAAGATCATGTTTCTCTTCTACTTTTTCTTCACTCTGCTGTTTATTCGTTTTCTTTTGTGTATCCTCTTTGCATGACATTTTGCTCCGCATCAGTTCATCAGAAACCTGTGGCTGGAGGCTATCACGAGCATTTTCTTTCACCATGTCGTCTATCTCTTTAAGAAGTCCATGGACCTGGGCTTCAGAGTCACTCAGACGCATAACACAGTGTCTGCCTCTGCACTTTTCCAGGAGTTTTTCTGCTTTATGAATGTGTTCTTTGATTGTGGATTCCTCCACATCTCTTTCACACAGGAAAAGCACCACAGTGTGATTCCAGACCCTCTCAGAGAGCAGCTCCATGTGTCGACTTGCTGATTTACATGTAAGTTCATTTACAGATAGTTCATCATCAGCGTTTACGGGCAACACCAGAACCAGAGCATGTGGACCTGGAGGACAAAGTGTCACACTTCGGACAATTTCTTTTTTAATTTTCCCTGTGGTGCACTCTATAGAAACTCTGTCCCATCCTGGTGTATTCACGATGCAGATCTTCCTTCCTGCATGTTCACCTTCATGTAAAAGACACTCTTCACTCTCTTCATTCAGCGTTGTGTCTCCCAGGATGAACCTGGCTACTCTGTTCTTTCTAGCGCCAGCTTTTCCCAGCAGTACAATCTTTCGATCTGAAAAAGTAGATATAAACACAACAGACATTAAAAAATAAGGTAGACAATAAACTTTTTCTCAAAGTGCAAATATCATTATGCACAAAAGAAACAATATATTTTGAAAGACATCTAACCTGGAGCCTTTGGTGAGGATTCACTTGCCATGGCTGTATTAGTGCCCAAATTTATTACACCCACCATGTAACTTTCACATTTACAATTCTGTCAAAACATTTGTATTTAAGAATTGTTGAAGAGAAGACAGATTTCTGTTGATGGAAGCAAAACACAAAAAGTTAACCCAGATACAACTGAGACAATTACAAAAATTTTCAACATATACAAATTAGTTCATATTAAAACTGTTCACCCTGTTGATCTGTTCCATTTATTGCAGTGTATCAACTTAGAGCTGAATTAGGCTTAACTGAGATTTTATGTCATAACAATAGCCCATAATACTGAAGCGTGTGTGAAATCTCAGTATAAATACATCTCTTCCTAAAAGGTCACCAAATGTTAGCAAACATACCTAAATGAACAGAATCATAAAGACTAAAGAGTTAGGAAACCACAGGTAAAGAGAATATTATGCAGAAAATTAGCAAAGTGATGATTTGGAGTCGTATTTGGAGTCGTAGAGCTACATAACAAAATAGAGTCATTGCTGTTATTGCTTCTTATTCGCATTGTGCTTTAACTCTTAGTAAAACGTTCAAACAGACGCTGTTGTTCACAGTTATACACAAAGAAATGTTATTACATCATATGTACTTACAGGTAACATGAAACCTTTATATAGATTAATAGTAAACACATCAAAACTATCAACTTCTAGTACTGACTGTAACAGGAAATGCTGTTGCATCAGACACTTAAACTAAGACTAGAAACACGATATATAAAACTGTAAAACTTTTGTTCTTTTGGTGGTTTTTAAATATAAAAAATAAATCTATCATGTCAGATAATTAAAATAGAAGATTTTACTTACATTGACATACAATTTGTCAAGTTTTGGTTATTTTCAGGTACAGGTTCAGTACATGGCTTCAGGCTTCAGGTAAATCAGGTCTTCTTTGAGGGCGTATACTTTTTTACAGGTACATACTGTACCAGGAAGAACAATAAAAACTCCTCATGGTCCTAGTGAGTGTCAGTTGATGACGTTTTATCATACCATGTTGTAGTAGTGTAAAGGTTACCTTAGTTCACAATATTGTGCTCACTTGTCCAGACCAGCAGACTGGATTAGAAAACCTCATAATCCGTATGATATATTGTGTACTACAATAAATTGTCTATCAAAACAATGGTTCACAGCCAAACTGAAAAAACTTTGACATGCCAAGGAAGATGCCTACAGAGGGGAGAACTTTGCTTACTAAAACTACCAGACACAGGAACAGTTTCTTTCCCCAGACAATCACCCTGATCAACAACTCACCATAATTATATTCCCTGCTTCATAGCATAAGTACTGCATTATCAGGACTGTCAGTAATCACATTATCCGTGTATGTTACATACACTACTGCTGCTGTATATTGTACAAAAGCATAATATTACACAATATTGTTATTTGCACTACCACACTTTATGTACATAACTGATTAGTCATATATTCTGTATTCATATTTAATACTCATAATGTCTATTGTATCACATCTGCATTATCTTGTATAGTATAGTTTTATTTATGTCTGTACTTTTGAGAGTCACAAACAGCTGGAACCAAATTCCTGGTGTGTGTCAACGCACTTGGCCAATAAACCTGATTCTGATTCTGAAAACACTTTCACACCACAGTGAAGTTAATGGGTCATAAGGTAATAAATTTCCTATTCCTATTTCCTATTTAATGTTTCTACAACTGAAGCCAAAAGGTTGATGCTATTGAAAGATATTCAACTCCACACATACATTTTCACACATGTATAAAGCTGTATGTATATACAGTAACTGAAAAGTAATAATGCACCAACTAAACAGGAAATTTACAGTAACATACAAGAGTGTTATCTAGATACTTTATTACTGACCAAATAACGTGAAATACTAATTCTGCTAAAGTTTTTACATATATGAGAGCCATGTATAACAGTAAGTGAATATTTTTTAAACTACTATAGTTTTAACATACTTAACACGACACTTAAGAAGGTCACTTCATACATGATGCAAAGACAATATGTTCAATCTTGAGTACCAAAATTTCTCACACCTGCCATGTACATTCTCTGTCAGGTCACAGAAGGTGGAAGAACATAAAAAAAGATCCTACAAGGTGTCTGTTGCATAGAAAAATGACACCATGTTGTGGTAGTGTAAAGGTTACCTAGTACTGGTAATTAGTATACATAGTGATGGCTTACCTGTCCAAATATATGGACTGGATTAGAAATCATCATAATCTGTATTAAATATGTACAACTATATATCTTGTCCATTAATACACTAAACACACATCTTCATAGAATTATATCATTATATTTCTTTCTTTGTTTTAAACTTATCTGTAACACGGTTCTGTTTTTTTGGTTAGAAGATGTTTCTAATCCAATGTTATTGTTTCTTCAACTGACATTTAAGGTCTGTATCATTAATATAAAGATATTTTTGGCACATTGGTGTGTTTTGCACTTGCTACCTGAAGATTAACCGTCCTGCAGACCTCATCTGCATCCCTATGCAAATTAGGAGCGCTGAGTCAACTTGACCTTGTCTGTTTTGACTGCTTATAAACAATTAAGTATATATGATAGCCTTTTTTTCACCTTTTTTGTCGAACTTGTTTCCAACATATTGACATATATTTTGCAAAAGATTTTGTAGTATTTGGTATAATAAACCTCATTAATACACAAAAATGCCTCATTTTTAGTAAAATAAAAACATAAATTTTGAATTATTTTCACTATAGAGGCACAAAAGTTAATGCACAATTACAGGCTGGTATATTTCAAAGCCAGGAGATTTTTTTTGTCTTGTTTTTGTATTGTCTTTTTGACCATTTTTAATGTCAGTAAATAATAAAACCTGTTTTTTTTCAGGTCAAATTGACTTGAATGCTTATAAATCAAAAAATTACATTTGTGAACATTTTACACTTGTAATATCTATTTTGCCTACCAGATGCCATCTGATCACCCAAAAACAGCCACACACACACACACACACACACACACACAGAGGAAACAAATATGATTTGAATATGAAAACACAACATGTGTGTGTGTGTGTGTGTGTGTGTGTGTGTGTGTGTGTGTGTGTGTGTGTGTGTGTAAAGCTTGTTGGTAGAAGAAGAAGAGAAAAGAAGATATTGTCCCTAGCTGGACAAATGCATATATCAAGTGTGAAATATTTACAAATGATTGTTTTTGTTTTTTTGGAGGCCCAATGATTTGCAATACCCAATTCTTGTGTGTGTGTGTGTGTGTGTGTGTGTGTAAAGCTTGTTGGTAGATCAGATTTTGCCCTCAGCTGGACAAATACATATAACAAGTGTGAAATATTTATAAATGAGTAGCTTTTGTTTTTTCTAGAGGCCTAATGAAATGCAATGTCCAATTTGTGTGTGTGTGTAGCATCATTTCGGTAGATCATATTTTGCCCTCTGCTAGGCAAAGGCATATCAAAAGTGTGAAATATTTACAAATGTGTAGCTTTTTTTCTGGAGGCCTAATGAAATGCAATGCCAAATTTGTGTGTGTGTTTTGGGTGCGTATGTTAGTGGACATTTTATGCGTTCATTTTTGTGTCTGTATGTTCATTGCACTGAAAAGGGCAAAAGCGTGACCTATTGCCCCACTAAATGTGGCCGAGTCAAAATGATACGAACACATAGTTCAATGAAAATAGACAAAATTAATTTTACTTGCAAAGGTCATAATTTGGAACAATCCTGGTAAATTTCAGGCAAATATGTGGAAGAAAACCCAAGTTATGACACATTAAACTTTCCAGATGAACCAAATAGACCCCAGTTCTGCAGAAGGGTTAATGACCAATTTGTTTCTAATGACATCAAATACTACATCCTAAAATCCTTTTTAAAAAATATGGTAAAGTTGTATGACAGTAATAGAATATTGATTTTCTGTTTAAGTAGAAACGCACACCCACATGCACTAAAGGTCACTTTGAACATAATTTTCAATCATACTCAATCATTGTACAATTTACAGAAGTTTCTGTTTTGAAACACCTTTGAGAAAAAAACTGTAGTAAAACCAATACAGTAGAAATTGTAATCTGAATAGCCAAACATTTTCCCAAGCCACCAGCCAATTTCACTTTGAACGAAAACTGGAATAAGAAGTGAATGTCTATATAAGAGCAAAACATTCATACTATAGTTACTATACTATAGATAGTGTTTTTTTACATGCAATTATACCTGATTTGTTTTCCTTGGTTGATATTTATGACACAGACTGGCTCTTATATCCTTAAACAACAAAAGTGTCATCTAGTTTCATGAGTCATATCATGCCTTGACCAGCACTAAAAATGAAACCCTTAAACTAGCTCAAGTTGTTTTGCAAAGACACAACAAAAGAAAGAGATTTAAAAATGTGTTTGTTATTACAATGGAGAGTTTTTATTCTAATGAAATCAAATGACAGATTTTCACTTCATTTTTTCTGCTAATTCCCATCAACAAACCAAATATTATCTCAACATACATGGGGCTTAAAAGAATTCCACTATATAGGGATATGTAATTAAATACTACACAAAATGTCCACATTATTCCACATTTTAGAGTGCTGTAGAATTCTCAAATTATAGAAAATTCTAACCAGCTGTCACTTAAAAATTGAATGTGCTCAGTGGTTGGAATGATCACCTGTGGAAAACAAAAGGTTGCTGATCTGAACAATGACTAAGTTTATAACTTAATTTTTTTATGGTTAACTTTTGACATGCAGGAGAACATGACAGATCGTATATAAAGTATAAAATGAAACGGACGAAACCTGAGAATAAAACATTACATCTATTTCTAAAAATTCAAAAAATTATATAAAAATCAAAAACTGTGTGTAAAATATTACAAACAGTAATGTGCAAACTTTGGGACATCTGGCAGCTGTGACATTATAGAGAACTCTATAATTGAGGTGAGAAAAAAAACGGATAAAATGTACAGATTAAAATAAATTGAAATTTTTTCTCAGAACTTTTTTCACTAATCTTAAAAAAGGTTGTACGTAGTCATTTGATGAGGAAATTTCACTTAATGTAAGCGGTGTTCTGGCAATGCTAGCTTATTCAGTTTAATATGTACAACAAAATATTTACTCATACTTATAGCAAATACTAATATACTTTCACATTTCCGTTCAAATGTGCTGATGTTTTCTTCCTTAAGCCAGAATCCGTTTTTGTCTTCACTGCAAATAAAAGACAGAATTTAGCTAATTATATAACACTGACTTATATATTATTTATAGAATATATATTATATTAGAGACTTAGAGACTCGTAGAGAAATATGACACTTACTGTTAGGGCGTTTGTATGGGTTACTTTCAGTTCTGTGCCTAAACATGTCTTCACCTCCTTTAAGGAGGGCAATTTTAACTCTTGTCTTTGGTGTCTGTGGTTCTTGCTGCTCCATTTCTGTGCACATTTTTGCACAAATTTCAGGGTTTTGCTATATAATTCTGACAAGCAAGCCAGAGTGCTGCTGGATGTGCAGACTGCATTCACAGTGGGAACACAAGCTTACATTAGGGCTACCAGGTTGCAGCTGAGGAAGGGGCTGCTGGGAAAGTTGAGCATCTGAAGCAGGGAGCTGGCAGAGAGGAGGTGCAGGTTGGGAAGCCAGAACAAGGGGCTGCGGAGATGCATTGTGGAGTGGAGGGGGAGGGACGTCTTTCAGATCCAACACTGGCTTACGGACTTCCATGAAATTGTTCTAAGGATTAAAAAAAATAAAGGGGTTCAAATAAGCAATAATTACAGTAGACCATAAAGCAACATACAAGAAGAGTCCATACCACAACAGTCAGTATTATCACTAGAAGGAAGGAGCAGTCAAACGCTAGTTTTTCAGAATAATCTAGCACTGGGCAATGTTATACAAGAAAGAGTTTGTGGTGTGATATTTAAAATGCTGACCAGTTTAAACATTGCCCAAGAACAAGACGATGACTGACCATTAATATATATTTTCCTGCTAAAATTACAAGCCTATTTTCTGACAAGTTCAATAAAACAAAAAAATATATTGGCCCGAAAAAGATCAGTTTCCTCGCAAAGTTCGATTAGAAGCTCTCAGGTGTGCAAAAAAAAAAAAAACTTACATATTTTTATTCATCAACACGTACTGTACTGTGAACTCATTTACATTTTTCGTTTAATGCTGTGAAAGGTGTGTAAATCCAGATAGGACAAAGTCGAAAGTGAAGACTCCTTTGATTTGGATGCAGCTCCCACTTGAACCCTGACACTTTAGATAACATTCTATAACAGAACATTCTAATTTATCCATACTGACACCATCACCAGTCAAATATCTGGACATGACATGCGTTGTGATTGATATAAATAAAATCATTTTAATATGGGATGTCGTTGACATTCTGTACTTAGAAAACAATAATTAACATTAACTACTAATTAACTACTAACTACTAACATTAACAACTACTGGTCTCTCTGCGCGTTGCTTTGCGAGATCATGCGGTGCGATTTTTTTTCCTCACTGCTGTACGAGTCTGCGTGAGAATATGGGGGTGTGGCGTGAGAACGTGAGATTTGGGTCAATTGCGTGAGTCTCACGCTGAATGCGTGACAGTGATGTGCGATACCACTTAATTCCTATTCGATCCGATACCAAGTAATACCCAGGCTGGTATTGCCGATATCGATACCAATAATTTTTACGTATTTTATGTGCAGTGTGATATGACAACTAGTTTAAAGTAAAGTAAAAAAGCTGTAGGCTTACCAATTCCAAATTATAGCTGCATAATGATAAGACAATAAACTACTCTCATATTATTTAATTATAAAGAAAATCTCAGACTTGTAAAACAGGTTGAAAATTACACACAAATAAAAATTTTGACTCTTAACCTTGTTACAAAATATTCCATATCCACTTTTTGCTGTTCTTTCATGATGATGTGTGCAAAAAAATTAATGATCTATTCAAAATTAACTTTTTTTTTTGAGCTTTAACGTCATTTATTTTTTTTTTTTTTTAGGATGGCAATAATAATTAGGATAGCTTACTTCATGGGGGGGCACGGTGGCTTAGTGGTTAGCACGTTTGCCTCATACCTCCAGGGTTGGGGGTTCGATTCCCGCCTCCGCCTTGTGTGTGTGGAGTTTGCGTTTTCTCCCCGTGCCTCGGGGGTTTCCTCCGGGTACTCCGGTTTCCTCCCCCGGTCCAAAGACATGCATGGTAGGTTGATTGGCATCTCTGGAAAATTGTCCGTAGTGTGTGAGTGAATGAGAGTGTGTGTGCCCTGCGATGGGTTGGCATTCCGTCCAGGGTGTATCCTGCCTTGATGCCCAATGACGCCTGAGATAGGCACAGGCTCCCCGTGACCCGAGGTAGTTCGGATAAGCGGTAGAAGATGAATGAATGAATGAGCTTACTTCATGTTTCACTAGTATTTTCTATTTGAACAAAATGCTTTCTGTTAGCTTGTTGTAAGAATGCTGGGATTCCGGGGAACTCTTGAACATTAAAAAACTAAAGCCTTAACAGACGTGAATAACTTTCCCACAGTCAGTGATAACGTGACTATCACGCTATCTCTCTGTACCTGTATAACTTCTGCCGCTGCTGCCAAACGACTCACTGACTGAAGTCTGTCTTGGGCACAGACGTTTATATATATTGCCATAAATTAACCACTGTATTTCACTGTCTTTCCACACACATCACACACAGCGTCACTGCTGTCTTTACAGCTAAAATACAGCCAGACATGACTCCTTTTGTGCTCAGCCATAGTCACACTTCAGTCTGCAGTCTTCGTAGCGGGAAAATAAAGGGCTGCAGCGGCCGGCTCCGTCACAGAGCCGCATTGCACACACACCTTACTGGCGGAAGGAGAAGTAGTTCCTTCCGCTAACCGGATATAATTAGACTTTTCTGGTGACAGCAAGTTACTTATGATAACATAAACACTCACTCCAAATTACTGAGTTTAAATATCGATCTTTTTATATGAGAATCGATACTAGAGGAGGAGACGTTGGGATCGTAAATATCGATACTTTAGTATCGAGCCGCACATCACTAATGCGTGAGAATTGGCAGCCTTGCTCTGGATAAGGGCGTCTGCTAAATGCTGTAAATGTAAATGTAAAATTAACACCGAATTGGCTGCCACCAGAGACTTATTGCTAACTAAACACTATGTAGCAGGTCATTAGACTGGGAAACATTTGTAAATGTGTGTAAGGACATATAGCAAGCTTGCTAAAAACATTAACGTTATTTATGTCTGCAAGCGTCTGCAAACTGAATTAAAGACGAAATAAAACGTATAAAACATAATGGTGCCTGTAAGGTGTTATGGGCCTTTTAGCAAGCGACAACATAAACAAACTGAGTTGTTGGGTTGTTTATTTATTTAGCTAGACTGCTAACAGCGTTTAGCACATGTAAAACAGGACGTGTTAAACACAATATCCTGCTAATCAGAAAGCCGGACTTTAAGCCCCATGTTCTTATTTTTAAATATGTCGTTAATTTATGGTCGTTAGCCTACAAGCTAACCTATAAACATACCTTCTACCTTCCACCCATTCTGTCTCGCACACACACTGCACCCCTAAACGTCCTCGCGCCAACCACGTAGTAATAAAGGAATCATATATATATATATATATACACACATATATATGTGTGTGTGTATATATATATATATATATATTTATATGGATATATATATATATATATATATGTATATATATATATACGTATATACATATATACGTATATATATATATATATATATATATATATATATATATATATATATATATATATATATATATATACGATCATAATCATAGATATGAACTCTGGCGTCCCGCAGGGCTGTGTCCTGAGCCCACTACTCTACTCCCTGTTCACCCACGATTGAGCTCCTCAGTATAACTCCAATATCTTCATCAAGTATGCAGATGACACCACCGTAGTCGGCCAGATCGACAACAACAACAAATCGGCCTACAGGGAAGAGATCCAAAATCTGTCAGCATGGTGTGCCAACAACAACCTGACCCTCAACGCCACAAAGACCAAAGAGCTCTGTGGACTTTCGGTAATCCAACAGCAGAAGACATTCCCCAGTCTACATCAACGGAACTGAGTAAGAGCGAGTCTCCAGCTTTAAGTTCCTGGGAGTTCACATCTCTGAGTGTGGGTGCAGAGCCAGACAATGTTCTGACTGCAGACACCCCACTGAGAGAGAGGAACAAGTGTGAAGGTGCCCGCAGCAGGATGGGTGTGTGTGACCTGCCATGGGCTGTGACGTGGCTACTGAGGCCACCTGATACCCAAAACTCTGTGGGGACTGTAGCTGTGCAGAGGAAAAAGGTGCAGGAAAGCCACCACCAGAGTTAGCATTAGCAGTGCTGCTAATGCTACACCCACCACCAAAACTGTGAGTTCATATATATATGTATACATATATATATATATATGTGTGTACACACACACACACACACACACACACACACACACACACACACACACACACATATATATATTAGAATGTTTATTCAGCTTGCTAACTCCTTAAATGCCATAATCTTGTAATCTTGTAACCTTTCACACTGCACTCTTCAATTCCATAGCCTTAGAACCATTTCTGTAATTATGTGAATATTTATTTACTGTACACGCTTCCATATATACCACTTGCTGTAAATACGCTAGATATTTATCTGCACTTTTGAAAAACTGCTACATTTTGCACTTCTTGTAGATGCCAAACTGCATTTCGTTGCTGTGTACCTGTACACTGCAATGACAATAAAGTTGTCAATGTCGCCTTGTATAAGGCAGTACATTGGAACGAATGCGTCAATAGAACCGCCATCTTGGTACAGGGAACCCCCCTCCTCTTAATGCATCATCGTCAATGTACTCAAAGAAATAAAATCACCATAAATCATCATGGATGTGGTTTTCTAGTTTTGTTTTTGGTTCGTTCTAATGGTCAGACATGTATTCATCATTAAGTCCAAAGAAAATTTAAGGTTTTGATATTAAGATAATCTACTTTTTCAAAATATAATGCATAGTGCTAGTAGGTGTAAGTTTATTACTTACATTCTTCCACTTGAGTAAACTTCAAATGAACAATCACTACTTACCTTATAGCCTACTGCATGCAACACTGCTACAATGGTGTGACTATACATGTTAATTTAAACATTTAAATTGTATTGGTTTATTAAATATGATACACAAAGCAATTTGCAGGTGGAAGCAAATCACAAATTTGAGAGGAACATAATGTGAAAGTTGAGGTGCCAAAGACCGTTCAATCTTTTCTTTATTCCTGTCCTTTTGCCACATTAAATAAGTATGTACTAAAGTCACATAAACCAAAAAAAAACAAAGTTTGACTTTGAGGCTGGACTGGTAGTCTTGTTTAACTTGGTAAAGACCACATTTACATAGTTAATGGGTTCTATTGGTCCTCATAATGCTATTGGATAGAAGAAGTGATTATAGCTCCAGTCATCTGGCCATGAACTCACTCTACCTGCAAACTTTGTGTTGAGCTCATCTCCTTTTTTTTGCATGACTGGAATTGTCAAGATTCAAGTAAGTAAAATTACTTAAATTTTTTTGTGTTTATTACAATATCTAGAACACATACATATTTAGTTATTTTGGAAAACATTAATCAGATTTGATTTGGAGCTTGTTAAGTCTATGTTGTAATTCTACAACTTTGGGCCAGAGTGGTAGTTAAAATAGCCTGTGCTCTTTACACATTACATAAGGACACCGCACTACTCACATGGTCACAAAATAAAATGTAAACTGTTAGATGATTCATTGTGCATTTTTTGTTAAATTTGTACTTAGTTTAGATTAGACCATAATTAAACACAGGAATAAATTGTATGTGGTATTTGAAACTCCATCATCTAGAGCAGTAGCTGAAACTCCCTGTATCTTTGTAGTATTTTGTTTGTTATTTAACGTCTAAATGATCCTGAGATTTTTTATGAGTGTTGCCCAAGTAGCAGTTTATAGCATTAGGAGATAGAAAAGCAGGCTCTGAATGTTCTGGATTTCTTGGGGGGATGCCTGTTGCATTGTTCAGGGACAGGTGTAAATGGTCTTGAATATGAACCTGTAAGTGCTCTAGGGGATGCGTGTGTTCCTTTTAGTATAATAAGTAGAGAGCATAATAGGCCAGCCAGACAATATTGTTTCAATGTAGTAGTGGAATTTTGATTAGCATTTGCATTGAAATGATAATCCAATACTTTGATGGATGATACTTAGATCTCTACCCTCAACACCTGGTCTACCACCCTGTCTATTCTTTCAGTTTATCTACTACAATATAAGACCCATATGTATTATTCAATTATTTTTTTTACCAAGGGAGTGTAGATGGAATACGACAAGCCAAATCTGAACTTGAACTGTCAGGTGATGTTGTGATGAAGCTCACCTCCACACTTCCAGAGGGTCAAAACTAAAAGATCTACACAAACAACTACTTCACCAGTGTCCCATTGTTAGACAAGCAAAAAATTGTCATTGATGTCGAGAGGCCTTAAATTGTTGGTTCCTACAACAAACACATGGGAGGTGTGTATTTTTTGACTCATTTGCTGCCAAGTACAAGTTCCCCATGAAATCCCACTGCTGGTACATTTACATTTTCTGGTACACCATCGTCCTTGCTGTGATTAACGCTTGGCTCTTCTACAAAGTAAAGACAAAGAGAGGACGTTGCAGACACTGCAATAATGGAAAACAAGCACACTGTGTAGCAAGTGCAATGTTTACCTGTGCTTCTCAGATGAAAAAAACTGTCTTAGGGACTATCACTGCAAGTAAACACAGACATCATTCAAACCACACTGAAAGTGATAGAAGAAAAAGTTTAATAAAACAGATTTAAAAAAAAAAAAATGTATTAATAATTTCTTATTCATAATAAAATGTTGCCAACGTTGCAATATTACATTTCCCTAAAAACGTACTAAAATGTAAAAAATTTGAAAAATCTTTCATTTCTACATCAGAGGTCCCCTTAAACAATATCTGAGAGGTCAAAAAATGTTGCAAATTTTTTTCTATATTTGGTTATTACAGGGTTAAAATACCTCTTCTTATGTTATCAATACGCTATTTAATAAGTGAGCAGATGTAGGCAACCTGAGGTACAAAAAGGTATAAAAAAAAAATACATCACCTTTACATCAAAGTACAAATTTTAAGTGTCATCAGCTCCAACAATATAAGCATATATTATTTTTTGCATTTCCATGCTAGATCTCTACTGAAATGTTAGATATTAGATATTAGATATTTTTTAAAATATGGAAAACATGAATGACAGTAATATATTATTGATTTGCTACCACAGTAGCTACACACACAGACAGTCACTTCACACATGATGCAAAAACATAATGCTCAATCCCAGCAATAGCAGTGTACAATTTAAAGAAGACAGACAGAATCAATATTTATTTCATGTATCTTGACTATTGTACTAGACTGACCAGACACAAACTAATGAGCAGTAGTGAAACAAATACAATGACAATCCCCACAGCTGCCCCCATTGTTCCATTCTGGGCTCCTGCCACTGAGCCTATAAGAGCACCCATGAAGGACATTAGGATCACTACTACGGGTTTGAGATAATTCCACGGCAACTGGTCCTGATTTATGTTCTTTTTGGCCTCAGTTCTCTCTCTTTGCCTTTCTGAATCTTCTGTGTCTGTAGTCACTGTGGAAAAAGAAATAGTATAGACACCAGAGTAATATATTACTTAGATTGCTTTAGTCAGTGTTATGAATTCATTATCAAATTGAACATTTACAGCATTTAGCAGACGCCCTGATCCATATCGACTTACATTTTTATACAACTGAGGGTTAAGGGCCTTGCTCAGGGGCCCAGCAGTGGCAGCTTGGTGGACGTAGGAATCAAACTCACAACCTTCTGATTGGTAGCCCAACACCTTAACCACTAGGCTACCACAACCGAAATGTGTTATGAACATGTTATGAAGTTATACTTACTATTAGGAAGTAACCCTTGGAGGCTTCCACGTCTCTTCCTAAGATCATGTTTCTCTTCTACTTTTTCTTCACTCTGCTGTTTATTCGTTTTCTTTTGTGTATCCTCTTTGCATGACATTTTGCTCCGCATCAGTTCATCAGAAACCTGTGGCTGGAAGCTATCACTAGCATTTTCTTTCACCATGTCGTCTATCTCTTTAAGAAGTCCATGGACCTGGGCTTCAGAGTCACTCAGACGCATAACACAGTGTCTGCCTCTGCACTTTTCCAGGAGTTTTTCTGCTTTATGAATGTGTTCATTGATTGTGGATTCCTCCACATCTCTTTCACACAGGAAAAGCACCACAGTGTGATTCCAGACCCTCTCAGAGAGCAGCTCCATGTGTCGACTTGCTGATTTAAGTTCATTTACAGATAGTTCATCATCAGCGTTTACGGGCAACACCAGAACCAGAGCATGTGGACCTGGAGGACAAAGTGTCACACTTCGGACGATTTCTTTTTTAATTTTCCCTGTAGTGCACTCTATAGAAACTCTGTCCCATCCTGGTGTATTCACGATGCAGATCCTCCTTCCTGCATGTTCACCTTCATGTAAAAGACACTCTTCACTCTCTTCATTCAGCGTTGTGTCTCCCAGGATGAACCTGGCTACTCTGTTCTTTCTAGCGCCAGCTTTTCCCTGCAGTACAATCTTTCGATCTGAAAAAGTAGATATAAACACAACAGACATTAAAAAATAAGGTAGACAATAAACTTTTTCTCAAAGTGCAAATATCATTATGCACAAAAGAAACAATATATTTTGAAAGACATCTAACCTGGAGCCTTTGGTGAGGATTCACTTGCCATGGCTGTATTAGTGCCCAAATTTATTACACCCGCCATGTAACTTTCACATTTACAATTCTGTCAAAACATTTGTATTTAAGAATTGTTGAAGAGAAGATAGATTTCTGTTGATAGACGCAAAACACAAAAAGTTAACCCAGATACAACTGAGACAATTACAAAAATTTTCAACATATACAAATTAGTTAATATTAAAACTGTTCACCCTGTTGATCTGTTCCATTTATTGCAGTGTATCAACTTAGAGCTGAATTAGGCTTAACTGAGATTTTATGTCATAACAATAGCCCATAATACTGAAGCGTGTGTGAAATCTCAGTATAAATACATCTCTTCCTAAAAGGTCACCAAATGTTAGCAAACATACCTAAATGAACAGAATCATAAAGACTAAAGAGTTAGGAAACCACAGGTAAAGAGAATATTATGCAGAAAATTAGCAAAGTGATGATTTGGAGTCGTATTTGGAGTCGTAGAGCTACATAACAAAATAGAGTCATTGCTGTTATTGCTTCTTATTCGCATTGTGCTTTAACTCTTAGTAAAACGTTCAAACAGACGCTGTTGTTCACAGTTATACACAAAGAAATGTTATTACATCATATGTACTTACAGGTAACATGAAACCTTTATATAGATTAATAGTAAACACATCAAAACTATCAACTTCTAGTACTGACTGTAACAGGAAATGCTGTTGCATCAGACACTTAAACTAAGACTAGAAACACGATATATAAAACTGTAAAACTTTTATTCTTTTGGTGGTTTTTAAATATAAAAAATAAATCTATCATGTCAGATAATTAAAATAGAAGATTTTACTTACATTGACATACAATTTGTCAAGTTTTGGTTATTTTCAGGTACAGGTTCAGTACATGGCTTCAGGCTTCAGGTAAATCAGGTGATCTTTGAGGGCGTATACTTTTTTACAGGTACATACTGTACCAGGAAGAACAATAAAAACTCCTCATGGTCCTAGTGAGTGTCAGTTGATGACGTTTTATCATACCATGTTGTAGTAGTGTAAAGGTTACCTTAGTTCACAATATTGTGCTCACTTGTCCAGACCAGCAGACTGGATTAGAAAACCTCATAATCCGTATGATATATTGTGTACTACAATAAATTGTCTATCAAAACAATGGTTCACAGCCAAACTGAAAAAACTTTGACATGCCAAGGAAGATGCCTACAGAGGGGAGAACTTTGCTTACTAAAACTACCAGACACAGGAACAGTTTCTTTCCCCAGACAATCACCCTGATCAACAACTCACCATAATTGTATTCCCTGCTTCATAGCATAAGTACTGCATTATCAGGACTGTCAGTAATCATATTATCCGTGTATGTTACATACACTACTGCTGTTGTATATTGTACAAAAGCATAATATTACACAATATTGTTATTTGCACTACCACACTTTATGTACATAACTGATTAGTCATATATTCTGTATTCATATTTAATACTCATAATGTCTATTGTATCACATCTGCATTATCTTGTATAGTATAGTTTTATTTATGTCTGTACTTTTGAGAGTCACAAACAGCTGGAACCAAATTCCTGGTGTGTGTCAACGCACTTGGCCAATAAACCTGATTCTGATTCTGAAAACACTTTCACACCACAGTGAAGTTAATGGGTCATAAGGAAATAAATTTCCTATTCCTATTTCCTATTTAATGTTTCTACAACTGAAGCCAAAAGGTTGATGCTATTGAAAGATATTCAACTCCACACATACATTTTCACACATGTATAAAGCTGTATGTATATACAGTAACTGAAAAGTAATAATGCACCAACTAAACAGGAAATTTACAGTAACATACAAGAGTGTTATCTAGATACTTTATTACTGACCAAATAACGTGAAATACTAATTCTGCTAAAGTTTTTACATATATGAGAGCCATGTATAACAGTAAGTGAATATTTTTTAAACTACTATAGTTTTAACATACTTAACACGACACTTAAGAAGGTCACTTCATACATGATGCAAAGACAATATGTTCAATCTTGAGTACCAAAATTTCTCACACCTGCCATGTACATTCTCTGTCAGGTCACAGAAGGTGGAAGAACATAAAAAAAGATCCTACAAGGTGTCTGTTGCATAGAAAAATGACACCATGTTGTGGTAGTGTAAAGGTTACCTAGTACTGGTAATTAGTATACATGGTGATTGCTTACCTGTCCAAATCTATGTACTGGATTAGAAATCATCATAATCTGTATTAAATATGTACAACTATATATCTTGTCCATTAATACACTAAACACACATCTTCATAGAATTATATCATTATATTTCTTTCTTTGTTTTAAACTTATCTGTAACACGGTTCTTTTTTTGGTTAGAAGATGTTTCTAATCCAATGTTATTGTTTCTTCAACTGACATTTAAGGTCTGTATCATTAATATAAAGATATTTTTGGCACATTGGTGTGTTTTGCACTTGCTACCTGAAGATTAACCGTCCTGCAGACCTCATCTGCATCCCTATGCAAATTAGGAGCGCTGAGTCAACTTGACCTTGTCTGTTTTGACTGCTTATAAAAAATTAAGTATATATGATAGCCTTTTTTTCACCTTTTTTGTCGAACTTGTTTCCAACATATTGACATATATTTTGCAAAAGATTTTGTAGTATTTGGTATAATAAACCTCATTAATACACAAAAATGCCTCATTTTTAGTAAAATAAAAACATAAATTTTGAATTATTTTCACTATAGAGGCACAAAAGTTAATGCACAATTACAGGCTGGTATATTTCAAAGCCAGGAGATTTTTGTCTTGTTTTTGTATTGTCTTTTTGACCATTTTTAATGTCAGTAAATAATAAAACCTGTTTTTTTCCAGGTCAAATTGACTTGAATGCTTATAAATCAAAAAATTACATTTGTGAACATTTTACACTTGTAATATCTATTTTGCCTACCAGATGCCATCTGATCACCCAAAAACAGCCACACACACACACACACACACACACACACACAGAGGAAACAAATATGATTTGAATATGAAAACACAACATGTGTGTGTGTGTGTGTGTGTGTGTGTGTGTGTGTGTGTAAAGCTTGTTGGTAGAAGAAGAAGAGAAAAGAAGATATTGTCCCTAGCTGGACAAATGCATATATCAAGTGTGAAATATTTACAAATGATTGTTTTTGTTTTTTTGGAGGCCCAATGATTTGCAATACCCAATTCTTGTGTGTGTGTGTGTGTGTGTGTGTGTGTGTAAAGCTTGTTGGTAGATCAGATTTTGCCCTCAGCTGGACAAATACATATAACAAGTGTGAAATATTTATAAATGAGTAGCTTTTGTTTTTTCTAGAGGCCTAATGAAATGCAATGTCCAATTTGTGTGTGTGTGTAGCATCATTTCGGTAGATCATATTTTGCCCTCTGCTACGCAAAGGCATATCAAAAGTGTGAAATATTTACAAATGTGTAGCTTTTTTTCTGGAGGCCTAATGAAATGCAATGCCAAATTTGTGTCTGTGTTTTGGGTGCGTATGTTAGTGGACATTTTATGCGTTCATTTTTGTGTCTGTATGTTCATTGCACTGAAAAGGGCAAAAGCGTGACCTATTGCCCCACTAAATGTGGCCGAGTCAAAATGATACGAACACATAGTTCAATGAAAATAGACAAAATTAATTTTACTTGCAAAGGTCATAATTTGGAACAATCCTGGTAAATTTCAGGCAAATATGTGGAAGAAAACCCAAGTTATGACACATTAAACTTTCCAGATGAACCAAATAGACCCCAGTTCTGCAGAAGGGTTAATGACCAATTTGTTTCTAATGACATCAAATACTACATCCTAAAATCCTTTTTAAAAAATATGGTAAAGTTGTATGACAGTAATAGAATATTGATTTTCTGTTTAAGTAGAAACGCACACCCACATGCACTAAAGGTCACTTTGAACATAATTTTCAATCATACTCAATCAGTGTACAATTTACAGAGGTTTCTGTTTTGAAACACCTTTGAGAAAAAAACTGTAGTAAAACCAATACAGTAGAAATTGTAATCTGAATAGCCAAACATTTTCCCAAGCCACCAGCCAATTTCACTTTGAACGAAAACTGGAATAAGAAGTGAATGTCTATATAAGAGCAAAACATTCATACTATAGTTACTATACTATAGATAGTGTTTTTTTACATGCAATTATACCTGATTTGTTTTCCTTGGTTGATATTTATGACACAGACTGGCTCTTATATCCTTAAACAACAAAAGTGTCATCTAGTTTCATGAGTCATATCATGCCTTGACCAGCACTAAAAATGAAACCCTTAAACTAGCTCAAGTTGTTTTGCAAAGACACAACAAAAGAAAGAGATTTAAAAATGTGTTTGTTATTACAATGGAGAGTTTTTATTCTAATGAAATCAAATGACAGATTTTCACTTCATTTTTTCTGCTAATTCCCATCAACAAACCAAATATTATCTCAACATACATGGGGCTTAAAAGAATTCCACTATATAGGGATATGTAATTAAATACTACACAAAATGTCCACATTATTCCACATTTTAGAGTGCTGTAGAATTCTCAAATTATAGAAAATTCTAACCAGCTGTCACTTAAAAATTGAATGTGCTCAGTGGTTGGAATGATCACCTGTGGAAAACAAAAGGTTGCTGTTATGAACAATGACTAAGTTTCTAACTTAATTTTTTTATGGTTAACTTTTGACATGCAGGAGAACATGACAGATCGTATATAAAGTATAAAATGAAACGGACGAAACCTGAGAATAAAACATTACATCTATTTCTAAAGATTAAAAAAATTATATAAAAATCAAAAACTGTGTGTTAACTATTACAAACAGTAATGTGCAAACTTGGGGACATCTGGCAGCTGTGACATTATAGAGAACTCTATAATTGAGGTGAGAAAAAAAACGGATAAAATGTACAGATTAAAATAAATTGAAATTTTTTCTCAGAACTTTTTTCACTAATCTAAAAAAAGGTTGTACGTAGTCATTTGATGAGGAAATTTCACTTAATGTAAGCGGTGTTCTGACAATGCTAGCTTATTCAGTTTAATATGTACAACAAAATATTTACTCATACTTATAGCAAATACTAATATACTTTCACATTTCCGTTCAAATGTGCTGATGTTTTCTTCCTTAAGCCAGAATCCGTTTTTGTCTTCACTGCAAATAAAAGACAGAATTTAGCTAATTATATAACACTGACATATATTATTTATAGAATATATATTATATTAGAGACTTGTAGAGAAATATGACACTTACTGTTAGGGCGTTTGTATGGGTTACTTTCAGTTCTGTGCCTAAACATGTCTTCACCTCCTTTAAGGAGGGCAATTTTAACTCTTGTCTTTGGTGTCTGTGGTTCTTGCTGCTCCATTTCTGTGCACATTTTTGCACAAATTTCAGGGTTTTGCTATATAATTCTGACAGGAAAATAAAAGGACAATGAGAAGAGTAAATGATCACCAAACACTTAAAAAAAACTTGCTTAAGAGTCTCTTTACTCAGTATGATACATTAAACCAATGTAAACTGCAACTCAAATTATGCTGCATTTGAAGAAAAAAGAAAAAATATACTTACAGTGCTGTGAAATAGTCAAAAGTTTCTGGTGCTCACAAGTTTGGTAAAATGGAGTCAGGAATCTTCCTTTCTCCCTCCTATATTCCTACAGTGACGTCCTACAGTCCTACTGAACCTATATCAGCATAAAAGACTCTAAAAATCCAAGTTAAAAGTCTATATTAAATGAATGCCACAGTGTTGTGGGTTAAACAGTGGGTTAATAAACCCATTATAAGGTCTTAATAAAGCATGTGTTACTGTTATAGATTAAAAAATAATGATAATATTAATTATGCTTAGAAGGGTCTGATATATTTCCGTTCCAAAGATCACATTGTATTGGAAAGCTGGATGTGTACTCAAATGTTTAGCCTTTTGTTATTGTTTATTTAAGGAGTTTGTCTGTTTTTGTTTTATTTAGCTTTACCATTACACTCGAAGAAAAAATAATTATCATTATAAAAGTCATTATAAGGTCCGGTATGAATTAACTCATTAAGTATTTGGGTTTGGATGTTAACCAGGAATATTTAGTGATTAGTTTAAATAGGTTAGCATAACAAGTACCAATATAAGTATATTATACAATATAAATATATATTGTTACTTATTTTTATATATAATATAAAAATAACTAACAATAGCTGTTGCATGCATGTAAATATATTAGTAACATATTACTGTAGAAATTTAATGTAAATATACTCATGTAAGAATTTTATCTTTTATTATATCCACATCTCCAATCCATGTAAGGTTATCCAATATCCACCACTTTGGGTCAGATGAACCCAACTACGTGACCCAGATGTAAATACGTTCAGTATAGAACCACTGTGTCAAGCTGAATGTTTATTATGCTTTGTTTTGGTAACAGCATTTATGAAGGATATACAGCATTTTTTCTTCATTTCTCATGCAGCACTCCAGTCAAACGTCCATACAGCATATTTATGATCTTATATGTTACATAATACATTTTTTTTCATTACTGTACAACATTATACACTGTATAAAAAAAGGTCAATCTCCAGCTTAAAGAGTCCATAAAGGGGCATATTATCTCTGTACTGTCTCTAAAACGTTGATTGATGCATAACTAAAGATAATTCCATCTTTCCACTCCAGGTAAAAGTTTTACTTTTATGCTAATCAAAGTTTCTACCAAGCACCATTGAACTGATCATCTTAAGAGAAATGGATTAGCATGAAACAGCAACATGTACAGCCACTAGTCGTTTCCTGTAAAGGCCTTTGGTTGGGTCACAGTGTTGTCGATGGTTAAGGGCAGTGATGATTATTAAAGTCAGACTCTTTCCCACTGTCCATGCTCCGATCGCTGGAAGATCTGCGGCTGGCCTCCAGGAAACAGAACATCGGCGTTCGGGTGTTCCAGCAGGAAGCGGATTGTAGACTTCATGTGTTGGACAAAATGAGGTGGCTCTGCATAAGGCGATGTGGACAGGTACTGTTTGATAGAGAGATCATAATGTAAAAGTGAGATTTTAAAAAATTAGGTACAGAATAATCAATACATTAAAATTTTGTAGTTACCTGCAATCGGATAAGCGGTAGAAAATGAGTGAGAG
Organism: Tachysurus vachellii; assembly: GCF_030014155.1. Classification (NCBI taxonomy): domain Eukaryota; kingdom Metazoa; phylum Chordata; class Actinopteri; order Siluriformes; family Bagridae; genus Tachysurus; species Tachysurus vachellii. The sequence continues at coordinate 28,102,767 of NC_083463.1, read as the reverse complement.
TGATGAGAGTGAGTTACCTGCAAAATTATTTCATCATCTTCATCCAACCAGAAGGCAATGTCTGTATTCACTGGCCATCTGCATGGCCCAATCTTCACCTGCCCTTTACTACTGTCATATACCTCGACTATCTGGTAAAATTCAATTACAATTTCAAATACAAGTGTCATTTCAACTAATATGATTGTAAATATTATATACATCACAATGATTTCAATTATATACACTACAGAATGGAAAAAATATAACAACATGGTATTCATCTTTGGCTCATTTATAAATTATTTAGTATAATTATGTATAAATATTGATTTTTTTTTTCCCCATAGGAAAATCTGAACAAAAACAAACGAATAAAACCTGTTGTATTTACAAAAGTTACAGTAATGCTTTTTTTTGGGCACTTGCATGAATTTAAACAAGCTATAAAATCACTGAACACACACAATATTTATATTTACTGACTGAAAACAAATGAAAACACACCAAACAGTGAAAGCGAAATGCGCTAAATATTCCATTCCAGCAGTGCAGTTCAGCCATTACAGAATTTTAGCTCCAAGATACACACACTAACTCATTCTTCTTTAAAAGGGAATCATTACTTTTGTTGTAATTAAATAGCTTGACTTATTTTTATTCATTTGCAATTTTGTTAAACTGATTTATTTAATTAATTCAGTAATTAGAATTAAACCATGGCAAAAAATTAAATTACGTGTAGTTATAAATAAATAGTCTATTCAAGCTTAGCAATTTAATCCATATAGAAACTTACAGACACTCATCTTCTCAGTCGCCATTTATACAATTTAATGTCAAGCATTTAGGGTTTATTTTAGTGCGTCATTATAAGTAAATTTACCTAAAGTTTTTGTAATCAATGAAGCAAACAATCAATTAACTAATTAATATCAACCTCAGGATCCCTTGGAGGAACATTTTTTTCTGTTACCTGTCCACCTGTGAAGCTACGTGCAGACCTCAAGTCCTCAGCAGGTCCTTTGTGTGGAAATGTGGCTGGGAAAACCTCACCGGTTTTAACGTTTACACCTCACAAGCACACACACACACACACACACACACACACACACACACACACTTACTGTGCTATGCAGTACATTACAAGATTATGCTAAAATGTCAATATTAATCTGTTACCTATTCCGTAGATAACTGGTCTGTGAATCCCGTCTTTTACAACGTCATTCATATCTATAAATCAGAGCAACAGTAGTTCAATAAGCATCAGTGTGATGAGTGGTGATAAAAAAATCTTATGCAAGCTTGTACATGTGCTTACAAATTACCAGTAATGCAGCAAGTTTCTAGGTGGATTTCTTCCTTTTGTTTCTGAAACGCAGCTGCAAAATAAAAACACTCAATCCATACAGACCCACACAGATATTTAAAAGCTTTTTAACAGAATTTTAAATACTGTAGGTAAGCTCTGATTTGCAGTGTTCTTCATACCCAAAATTTCACGGCTCAGTTTATGTGATGTCTTGTTGTCGTCATCAAACCCACCAACAAGATGAAGCTCTAACCTGAAAAAAAAAAAATGTATATGTATATTGCTTTAAATAACGAACCATGTCATTGAGCATAACAAATAAATATGTTGTGTTTTTACAAAAAGAAAGCTACAGGTCTCACCTGCCTGCTTTAGCTGGGTTGCTTAATGCCATGACAGCATTAAGTAAGAGAGGAACTTCAGACCACGTGCTCGAGCCGTCCAGGTGAGCCAGACAGGTTGCTCCGTTTCCTTTAAAGAGGGAGTAAAGAAATAATCTACTGCCACAAAGACAAGACAAAACAAAAGGGAGTACAGATGCCCATTTTTACCTGTATGGCGCAGGACTAGTAAGTGACACGTTGTTGCATCATCAGAGCCTATAACTGAAACAGAGCCTGCAGAAAGATCCAATTTAGTGTTATACGGTTAGTTAAATATCAGTAATGTTGGTCTAGGCATCTCAGTATTATAGAACAGCTGACCTAAAGAATGATTTTGCACTTTAACTGAGATAAAATAAAGAGTGTAGCTTGGAAGTAAAAAAAAGTCTTACACTAAATTATTTCTGCAAATATCTGCATAAAACCACTTTTTTGTCACAATGTGTAGAACTGTAATCTGTATAAGTGGGGCTAAAGCATTCTAAAATCCTTCGATCTCCGACATTATCTAGTGCAGTATTATAAAGTATCATTTTTCAGTACTTTGTCCAACCCTGGTCTTTGACTTCAGCAGTTTCTCATGGGACTATTTGATTGTTATGAGGTTCCCCCTTTTACTTCTTAATAACTTTGTAGACCATCACACACAAACACATGCGGTTTTCTGAAGGTTTTTTGAACCGCTTGCCATGGTCACAGGGAGCTTGGAGCCTATACCAGGGCACAAGACACCAGGGCACAAGACACCAGGGCACCAGGGTGCCGGGGCACAAGACACCATGCCGCCAGGGCACCAGGGCACAAGACCCCAGGGCACAAGACACCAGGGCGCCAAGGCCACAAGACACCAGAGCACAAGACAAAAGGGCACCATGGCTCAAGACACCAGGGCACCAAGGGCACAAGACACCAGGGCGCCAAGGGCACAAGACACCAGGGCACAAGACACCAGGGCACAAGACACCAGGGCACAAGACAGGCTATTTCTTGAACAGGGTAACAGTCCATCACAGGATTTATCTATTTACACACAATTTATAGATGGCAAACTGCCAGCAATGTGTTTTGACTAGGGGACCCGAGTGCCCATAGTAAACCCCCTAAGAACAGGGATAACATACAAACTCCACACTAGTATAAACTAGATTTGTAAAGTTCGTCACAACAAACTTTGATGTTGGCTTTGATGAAGCATGTATTCGCAAAGGCCGGTGCTTTATGGAGGCGAGTGGACATAAGGGACAGTTTTATTTTTAGAAGCAAGTGGACAGAAAGCTAGGGTGCCAAAACATTTGGAGGCAAGTGGAGACAAGCATGTGACATTATCTGAATACTCTTGAGGAAGTTTCCCTCATTGTTCTGAGTGTTTTGATATGTCACATGTCCATGTTGTGCTAATTTTTGATTTTGGGGGCGGTGCTGTGGCACAACCGGAAGGCCAGTCGGTACATGTAAAAGTTTGTTCAGAGTATGGCACAACCGGAAGGCCAGTCGGTACATGTAAAAGTTTGTTCAGAGTATCACCCTAAAGGAGCTGGCCGAGTTTGGTGTAGATAGTTCGAAACCTTGCCGAGTTATAAACCTCCAAAGTTTATAATGGGAGTCTATGGGGGAAAAAGGCCACTTTGAGACCCGGTACCAGAAGTACCGGAACTCGGATCGCTTATAAAAGTAATAGCAACAAACTTCAGACCAGGGTCTACGACATAACCGAATTTGGTGCATATGGATCGAAAGCCCTAGGAGGAGTTACTCTTGATAAATTTCTGTCTAAGCTTAAATAGGAAAACAGAATGTTGGCTTCTACAAAGCCAACATAATAATGCAGAAGTAAATATACATGAAGGTCCATTATGACTCACCGTCTGTCGGCGTTGTGGCTGCAAATTCACGCTGTTGTACATAGAGGAGACACTCGGGATCCACTGTCACAAGCGGTTTGGAGCGAAATGTTTTGGCGTTGTCCTTAAAAAAAAAAACCTCAGATATCAGTTTTACTGCATAGTAACTAAGTGTAATGTTCACAGGCCTGCAATAACACTTACCCTTAAATGGGAATATTTGGAGAACAATTCAGCAGTTGATATTACATGGTCGACTCGTTTGTTTTGAATCAGGAGTGGCATTTTGTCTCTAATATCTAATATCAAGTCTTTATTCTGTGATGTTTGTCTGCCAGTCAGCCACATGCACTTCCTGTATTTACACCCAACGTTCAGCGGCTGCGCTCCAATCCTAGCACGTGTGTTAACGAGTGCCCTTGGCACGTGCTGCACACTTCATCCTGACTTTTTACCAGTGTGTTTGAAACACAGCCACGCGTCCTGATGACTCCGGGATCAATCGTGTCCCTTCAAACGTAGGCAAATTAGAATTATACCTATTTAATCCTCTAGCAGCAGGGTTTTCTTTACTAATAAATAAATAAATAAATAAATAAATAAATAATACACACTAAAAACAACTAATACATACACGCAAATAATTCTTAATTAAAACACGTTCAGAAATTTCAGTGGTCTGATTAACCTACAAGAAAGACAAACCAACACAGATAAATATCGCATATTAAAATTAGGACTGTGTTTGTGCTAAACCAAAACGCATTTTTGTTAGACCTGGCAACCATGGACCCAGCGCTATAATGGGTAGTGTATGTAGGAGGAGAGGGAGCTCAGGGCCTGCATACAAACTAGTCGCTCTTAGGATCATTCATCCACAACAACAACAACAACATTTGCTAAGGTTTTATTTTTAAATTACTTTAGCACTTTAGCACAGGTGTGGCATAAAAACTGCTCGTTCATATTTTAGGTCTTTTTTTTTTTGCCTGCAGTTTGCGGTGGGTTTAAATCCAGCAACGTTAGTTGTTAAGCTAGCAAAACAAACAAACAAGAAAACTCGAGTTTTCAGTTTAAACACGTTCTAAAAAACGTCTATAAGGTAATAAATCGAGTTTTCCTAGAATACAGGAAGAATTTATCTTCAAGTGCGTGCTCAAAGGTACAAAATGTCATCGTATATGCTACTTTGTTTTGCTTTAGCTAAAGTAGCTAGTTAAGCTAACGTTAAGCAGAAAGTACTTAGTTAGATAACGTTAAGCAAAGGGTATTTTACAGTTTATTTCTTAAACATTAGTTTGCAAATTGTACGACTTAACGATTTGCATTTAACCATAAAATCACAATTTTACAGTAAAAGAAAAGCTTACATTAAGTAAACAACATACAAATATGAGAGGAAGCTCATCATACGGAGACAGAGACCGAGACAGAGACCGTGGACGGGACAGAGGGTGAGACTTTGCACTTTATTATTAGTTGTTGTTGTTTTTTTTTAATATTCGTTGAACATTCTTGAAGCAATTCAGTATTATTGTCTTGTTTTGTTCCTCTATAACAGTTCCCACCTCTGTTATGATGCAAGTAGTCACCTAAACCTAAAAGCTAATCCTGATTTAATTCTGAAACATATTATACATTAACCCTGTAATTACCAAACCACATAGTCAAGGAATGCCATTGCAGGAAGGTGGTAAATGATTTGCTTTGTTTGTTTCCCCCCCTCCAGGACACGCTTTGGGTCCAGCCGTGGAGGTCCACCACCTCCTAAGAAGTTTGGGAACCCTGGAGACCGACTCAGGAAGAAGAAATGGGACCTAGGTGAGCTGCCAAAGTTTGAGAAAAACTTCTACAGCGAGCACCCAGAGATCCAGCGCATGAGTCAGGTGAAAAATGGCAAAATGGCCCTTCTGATTTACTTAACTTACTGATTTTGGCTTTGAGGCAATTCCCACTCGCAGTCTTTATGCTCTCTTTGCTACTACCTTTGGTAATGCTATCTAGTGTGTAAGAGGTTGAACCTGTAATGAATATTATCACAAAGTTCATATTAGCAATGTGTCCAACTGTTCTTTACTCCTATTTATATTACAGTATGAGGTAGAAGAGTTTCGCAGAAAGAAAGAGATCACTGTCAGGGGTTCTGGGTGCCCAAAGCCAGTGCCAAACTTCCACCAGGCACAGTTTCCTCGTGAGTATCTCACCATTACAGACACTTGCAGATATCACAGGGAAATTCATATGCTTACCACACAAGCATCAAGTTCATAATATTGATCACGGACGGCTTTCACTAAATGTGCGTGCAGTGGAAATCTATAAAATTTAAAACGAATTTGCAAACTGAGAATGTTCTTGGGCTTCGAGCAACAGATCCGCAAAAGTGTAGATCAGATTTGGGTAAGCCACAAATTTAAAATGTTATTAAAAGAGAGTGCACCACCACCACCTTATTTATTTTATTTTAATTTAATTTACTCTCTCACTCACTCACTCATTTTCTACCGCTTATCCGAACTACCTCGGGTCACGGGGAGCCTGTGCCTATCTCAGGCGTCATCGGGCATCAAGGCAGGATACACCCTGGATGGAGTGCCAACCCATCACAGGGCACACACACACTTTCATTCACTCAAGCAATCACACACTACAGACAATTTTCCAGAGATACCAATCAACCTACCATGCATGTCTTTGGACCGGAGGAGGAAACCGGAGTACCCGGAGGAAACCGCCGAGGCACAGGGAGAACATGCAAACTCCACACACACAAGGTGGAGGCGGGAATCGAACCCCCAACTCTGGAGGTGTGAGGTGAACGTGCTAACCACTAAGCCACCGTGCCCCCCTTAATTTAATTTAATGTAAATTTATTTATTTATTTATTTATTTATTTATTATAAATATGAATATTAGCTAGTTATTAAGACTTAAGTCATTATGACTTACATTATGAGTTAAAATATGAGGAAATGTAATTTCACATGATCAAGAATCTATAAAATTTGAAACAAATTTGCAAAATGGGAATGGTTTTGTGTATTGTAGAGTATGTGATGGATGTACTGCTGCAGCAGAATTTCAAGGAGCCCACAGCCATTCAAGCACAGGGCTTCCCATTGGCCCTCAGTGGCAGGGACATGGTGGGAATTGCACAGACTGGATCCGGCAAAACACTTGCTGTAAGTACCTGCTCCTTCACTGCAAGCTGGAGAGAAAACAGACAAGAGTCATCTTTATTCTACTACTTTTGACTTTTCCCGTTAGGGGTCGCCACAGTGAATCAACTGTTTCCACCTAACTCTATCAAGCCAAGAGTGCATGAGACAATAGCAATGACTAAGTGCATGAAAATGATTTGAGCCCAGAATATCCAGACTGTTTGTATTATGTCAAAGTAATTGAATGACTACTCCTCTCTCCCACAGTATCTGCTTCCAGCCATTGTGCACATCAACCACCAACCGTACCTAGAGAGGGGAGATGGACCTATTGTAAGTGTTTCTGTTTATTTTAATAAACTCTGCTTGCATTTATCTATCATTAGCATTGTCTCTTACTATTTATAGTTATTACTTATTCTGACTCTTTCAATGTTTACTGTTGGTAGATTGATGGTGTTATTTACCTTGATTCAGACTAGAATAGCTCCCAAATTTGTTTCTGAATTCCCCCCTGTTCTCTTCAGTGTCTAGTTCTAGCTCCAACACGTGAACTGGCACAACAGGTGCAGCAGGTGGCGTATGAATACGGCAAGACCTCCCGAATCAAGAGCACCTGTGTGTATGGCGGAGCCCCTAAAGGTCCACAGATCAGAGACTTGGAGAGAGGTGCGCACAGATACCTGCAAAGACATTAGACAATATGTTGATCACTGAGGTACAGGACGCGGTCTTGTACGTTATAGTTTGATTTAGAATTTACCCTAACTATTGTTTCCTGCAGGTGTTGAAATTTGCATTGCAACACCTGGTCGTCTGATCGACTTCCTGGAGGCAGGGAAGACGAACCTGCGTAGATGCACCTACCTTGTCCTGGACGAGGCAGACCGCATGCTGGACATGGGCTTCGAGCCACAGATCCGCAAAATCGTAGATCAGATTCGGGTAAGCCACATATTTCAAATGTTATTAAAGAGAGTGAACCACCATTATTTATTTATTTATTTATTTTATAAATATACACGAGTAGCTAGTTATTAAGACAGCAAGGATTTCAGATATATGAGAAATGAATCTGCTTCTTGCTACACATATTTTTTCAGGGTTTCCACGGGGTCATAAAAAGTCATAAATTTAACAATAAGAATTTAAGGCCATAAAAAGACATAAAAACGTCCGGATTTTCCATACAAGGTCATAAAAAACATTTAGCCACTTCTTAAATTGATATGCTCGTCCATTAATTTGTTCTTCAATCAAAATGCGCTCGCGGCGGCAATGGCATTCATTTGTTTCGCCTGTTGTAGTTCTGTATGAGGAATCTGGGTGGTATCACACTGGTATCACAGCGTTCCAGAACTACAAGGTCCATGCGGCAGCATACAGACTTGTCGGAAGGACTTTCACAGAAACCCGTGCAAACTCCGAACATACTGTATCATACTGAGTCACTGCTTAGTTTAATTGAAATCATCCTGGCTATCACAATGGGAAAATGTACCTTTAACGATCTGTGGCTCGAAGACGGTGCGTTTAGTAGCTGGCTCAAGCCCGTCGCTAACAATCGGTATCAAGCCTATTGCACTCTGTGTAAGAAGACGTTGGAGCTGTCTAGTTTAGGCATAAAAGCCTTGAAGTCGCATGCAAAGTCGGAAAAGCATATCTATCGTTGCTGTAAAAGGCCTGCAGTGGGTGCAGGTGATCCGTCACTCTTTAAATAATAAAACTTGTTAGTTTCAATGAAAGTCAATAATAAAGACTTTTGAAAGGAATTTTAATGACTGTTATTATATTTATATGAAGTTATTTATCGTAATTCGTGTAGGTCATAAATTCAAATCATAATGGTCATAAAAAGGTCTTAAAAAGTCTTAAATTTGACTGATTAAACCCTGCAGAAACCCTGTTTTTACAAGGTTCTAAAGGTTAAACATAAGAAGGAAATGATCTAGAATCAGATTTCATTAGGATTTTGTACGGTGGCCGGGAAGTGCAAAACAAATTAACAAAAACCAAACCAAATTAACAAAACCCAAACCAAATTAACAAAACCCAAACCAAATTAACAAAACCCAAACCAAATGAACAAATTCGAAAACACAACGACAAGTCAGACAACCCAGAAACGGTAGTGTATCGTTTTTTGAATGGAAACTTACCGATCATTGGACAAGACACCTGTCACTCAAGATATACAGGTATGGAATCTTATGTGTAATGTGTAAAGTTCTCCGTTTAAATAAAGTTCTCCGTTCAAGAAAATAACAGAATTAATCCACAGTAATCCATTCCATCCATCCATCCATTCCAACTTTTCCCTGTGGCAGACTGTTGAACTTCATGTATACTTTGAGTGACAGGTGTCTTGTCCAATCACAAACTATACCAACCGCTTCCGGGTTGTCTGAAATGTCGTTGTGTTTTCTGATTTGTTCATTTGTTTTCTGATTTGTTCATTTGTTTTCTGATTTGTTAATGTGTTTCATGCACCGATTCAGACAACCCGGAAGCGGTAGGTATAGTTTATGAATGGAAACTTACCGATCATTGGATAAGACGACTGTCATTAAAGATATAAAGGTGAATGAAAGGTGTCTCGTCCGATGATGGTAAGTTTCCATTAACAAATTATACCAACCGCTTCCGGGTTGTCTGACTTGTTAATGTGTTTTCGGTTTTGTTAATTTGGTTTGGGTTTTGTTAATTTGGTTTGGGTTTTGTTAATGTGTTTTCGGTTTTGTTAATGTGTTTTCGGTTTTGTTAATGTGTTTTCGGTTTTGTTAATGTGTTTTCGGTTTTGTTAATGTGTTTTCGGTTTTGTTAATTTGGTTTGGGTTTTGTTAATTTGTTTTGCACTTCCCGGCCACCGTAATTTTGTGTACAATGTATACGATTTAAAAGAAAATTAGAAACATTAAAATTAAGAATATTAAATATGCTCTCATTACAAATGCTGTAGTTGTGAACCTGCTCTTTAATATTACATTTGTCATGTCATTATTTAGCATTTTTTCCTTTTCACTGCTGTTCTGGGTTTGTTAATAATTTATTAATAGCATGATCTTGTGACTTTTACTGGGTTTTACTCTGAAAATCAGAAACCCTTGTAATGGTGAAATCTCTGTAATGGTGAGTAATTTCTAATAAATAAGGGTGCATAGAGATGTGCTTTTGCCGGCTGACTATTGAACAGTCTGTCTCTGTGTTTGACTACCTTTTACAGCCGGACAGGCAGACATTGATGTGGAGTGCTACCTGGCCCAAAGAGGTGCGTCAGCTGGCGGAAGACTTTCTTCATGACTACATCCAAATCAATATAGGGGCCCTGGAGCTCAGCGCCAACCACAACATCCTGCAGATTGTGGACGTTTGCCTGGAGAACGAAAAAGACAATAAGTGAGAAGTGTTAATTTGACTGAGTTACATATTTTACTGAACTCACTCAGAACTTTATTACAAGCACTATACTAATACTGGATTCCACAAAAAAATTCTTTGATATTCTGCTCAATTCCGTGTTGACAAGAATGCATCATGTAATTCCTGCAGACTTTTCAGGTGTACTTTTGTTTGTTTTTTTTAAATCCCAAAGATGTTCTATTGGGTTCAGATTGGAACCCAAACTGGAAATGCCACTGAAGAAATTGTCATGCTGAACTTTTGATGAACTTTTACTATGTGACATGGTCCATTCATGCTGGAAGCTGCCGTTACCAGATGGGTAAATTGTGGCCAAGATGGAATGCACATGCTTGACAACAATACTCACAATAACGGCACTGTTATTGCACATGATCATGTTATGCTCTCAGTGACAACTCGTTATAAACTATTACGGGTCACCTGAATGAGATTTGGGTCCGTCCTTATGAGGTCAGACTCAGAGTGGGAGGAAAAACATCAAAATCCAAACAGGAATTAAATGAGAGTGCCTCTCTTTTAAAATAAATTGTCTAAAAAGGTTTATATCCTCTGAAGGCACGTTTTAAATTAATTACATATAATACAATATGTGCAGCTTTTGTGGGCATACACAAGAATATGTTTTCCAAAAAAAAATTGTAAGCAAATTTAGCAGTTCCCTGTTTTTTTGTTTTGCTTTATTTACAAAGGGCTACAGTGTTTAACAAAATCCCATAATTTGGCTGTGAATTCCAGGAAAGTGCAGACTCTGTCAGTTGAGGACCGTGTTGAGGAAGACACAAACTGAATGTTACTCCCATCCCGAATGCGAATCTAATTTTATCCTGTCTCTTTCTTCACAGGCTGATTCAGCTGATGGAGGAAATAATGGCAGAGAAGGAGAACAAGACCATCATTTTCGTTGAGACGAAGAAACGATGTGATGAGCTGACTCGCAGGATGAGGAGAGATGGGTAAGATTAGGCTAGCAAAGCAGACTAACACCCAAATTGTTATTTATCTGTCATACCGTATTCAATTGCATTATAATAATGGGAACGGGGGCCAAAAAACTCACACACACACAGAAATCGTCTCTTACAATACTAGCTGTTCACTTTCTGTCTGTGTAGATGGCCGGCAATGTGCATTCACGGTGATAAAAGTCAGCCGGAGAGAGACTGGGTCCTTTCAGGTAATGATTTAAGGAATCTTTAGCATGTCTTATTCTCCAGTGCAGTATTAGAGCTGTGAAATCAGATGCATTGACAAAAATACACTGAACCAAAACAGGAACCTAGATTTCCGAGTTTGTGAAAAGGTCTAACATGGATGCCTGCATAATTAAAGCTCTCAGTATATATGAGGAAATAATTAAAGGCTGTACATGAGTATGACTGATTGGGGATGTAATATTAAAGCTTTCTTCTCGTTTTTAGAGTTCCGCAGTGGTAAAGCTCCTATCCTTATAGCTACTGATGTTGCCTCACGTGGACTGGGTATGTGCTTAATTAGAGGGAGATATTTACACAATATTTACAATACATGCATACACAAATTCCCTACATTTTATAATGAAATCCAACACAACAGTATTGTAGATTTATTTGAGATGTTATGATCTTTTATTTTCTTCCGATTTGAGATATAAATCTTTCCTTTACCCCTTCCTGTGTCTGAAAAATTCCCCCCAGGAACTATTCTGAAGCCTTCTTTGTGCCTCTGATATGGTTATTTTTTTATCACCGGTCTCTTTGTCAACTAGAACATTTCTCCACCTTTCTCCCTCTTCTTGTTTTCCAGTCCCTAACACTTTAATGTGCACTGTCTAGTTTGTGTCCTTTTATGCTCCTTCCCAGTTGTGCCATTTTTTTTTTTTTAAAAACTGGCAGTCAGTAAATTCAGATGTCCAGGAGCCTTGTGGAAGACCATGATAGCTGGAGTATTCTTTAGCTTACAACCCTCAAGCCATCATTTACACAATAAGCCTCACTGTCTGTTTCTTGTTACTGCTGTTTAAAAAAAAAAAACAACAACCAATCGTTCTTCAAAAACGGGGCTCGCTGGCTCACTGTTGACCCTAATATGGACCTGGGGGAGATGTTAGGCTTCCTTTGTCTTCCCTGGGTCTTAATACCAGTCTCCTTCTTGACCTATGTCCAAATATCCTGTGAAGTAACAAAGGTCAAGTCCAAATGCTGCAGATGAACAATGGTTTGTTTTCTAGACTTTTTCCTATTGACTGTGAGAGTCCTGAGTTTTGAATCAGGTGTGTTATTTGTGTTTGTTTTTTTAATGGCGAAACCTGGTTTGAAGAAGAGGAAGTGGGTTGTGTTGAGTTGCCAGATCCACAGTTCGTCTCACTCTTTCATTGTTCTCTCTCCCCCCCTCAGGCTTTTTGATCTCCCTAAATGGCAACTAAGGCAGGCTGTGCTAAATTGGTACAGCAGCTGCCGTCTACCATGTAAGCAGAGCCCTGTGAGGCGCTAGCACAGAGCCTGATCTGGATAAACCCACTCCTCAACTTCTTCTGGAAGCCTCCGCTTCAAGACTGCAGAATCTTAGAACTGGACTGCAGCATTATGACCGGGGGTCTTCTGGACTGTGGCATCTCTCATAACCTTTCAGATCTGCCCTTGATTGGACCACAAATTTTCAGTTACAGCATTATGAAAGTAATTGGTCGAAAGAAAAAAAAAAAAAAAAAGGACACCAAAACAATCAGTTAATCAATTACGTGATGCCATGGCCCTTTTGGATATGTTAGGATAAGAGACACGTTAAGTTTGACCTGGGCTTGCTCCAGGACAGATGGAGAGGGAGAAAGAAAGATGCAGAAAGAGAAAGAGAGGCAGAAAGTTGAGTGCTGGATCCAGTCCGGTCCGGTTTGTGGAGGCCCTGCAACTTGGCGAGAGAGAGAGAACTGGAGAGGAGCCGGTTCTGCTCCCGCCAGGCGTTGCTGGTGTCGTGCCAAGGGTGAAGGGGGGGCAGCAGAACGTGTGAGCCCACATATACCTCTTCCTCTCGGGCCTCTCCACTGGACCTGGGACTGATCTCAGTCAAGACTAACATAACATAGGGTAAGTATCTGACCATGCCCCGATAACGACAGCTTTGAGAAGAATCATATTTAGTCACTTCTGTATCTCCTATCTATTTTTTTTTTTTTATTCTAAGCTTTCTTTTGTTTTTTTACCTTTTACACAGTAATACACTTATCCTCTAAGTAGACAGAGTTTGATCCTGTTTACACTTGGTCATTTCATTCATCTTCTTTCTGGATTGTATCCTAGTAGAATTCCTGTGGTGAAAACTCACAATTCTAGACTTAAAATGTGCATAATGTTAGCAGGAGTTATAATGTAATCCGTGCTGTAGTTTAGTGGTTGTTGCATGGAGTTTTTGTTCCATTTCAAATCAGGGGACAACCCTAACAATCTTTTTCACATTGCACTTCTCTTAGTTAGGAGTCATTATATTCGGTAACATATCCCTTGTATTAATTTGGAAGATGCTCATGACATCTGCTGAGACTGGATTTAGTTGTCTGGCTTGGAAAGATAGTATTTGCGTATTTACACCTAGCTGAAATACGTAGTAGCCTCCAGTAGTAGTTTGTTTGATCTAATTAAGATTAATTTTATGTTCTTTAAATGACGCTTTCTGAGGATTATCCCTATCCAGATACAATCTTAATATTTTTGAGAATGGCCAAGTGTAAAGGGGTCAGTTAGACCTGAGCATGAGCATGTACATTAGGCCCAAATGTTAGGAGATATTCTCATATTTAGACACCACCCATGTGCGAAGCTGTCAATCACTGCCCTCAGCCAAAGGAGACTGTACTCGATAGGGTCACTAACAGTGTTGTCTGAGCCACCTCTACCTTTGTAATGAGAAACAGACTTTTCAGAGCTGGTTATCCACACGGATGAGCCAAAACGTCCGCCAATCGTGCATCTTTTTAAAGCAGTTATTAATCTGTTTGAAAATAAGAATTGAAATTGATTATTAATTTGCACATGCAGTTGAAAACCTTTGGCCTAATAATTTGATAGATTCTAGTAAATATGTCTAGTAATTCAAATGAACCCTAATGCTTAAATGGCAGGATGAACAAAAATGAGTTTAATGCTTTCTGAATATTTAACAGAGAATATGCTTATATTTTGTCCTTAAAAGCAGTTCGCTATCATGATTTGTTTCCTGAACACAAGATGGTGCACTTAATAAATGTATTGACACCATTTTTAGTGTAGCCGGTAAGTCACATTAGCTTTTAGGTTTTTGGAAAGGCCGCCAATACGCTACGGTATGCTGCACGCTGTTACGGTGTAATACTAAATTGAATATTCACACCACTAAAGAAGTAATCATTCATATTTAAACTTTATTTTTTTCCTCTAATAATCTTTCTTTAACACTTGTCCATTGCCCATTACACGCTCTAAAGATGTGGAAGATGTGAAGTTCGTCATTAATTACGACTACCCGAACTCTTCAGAGGATTATGTGCACCGCATCGGGCGCACTGCCCGTAGCACCAACAAAGGCACAGCCTACACGTTCTTCACACCTGGAAACCTGCGTCAGGCCCGTGACCTGGTACGGGTTCTGGAGGAGGCTCGGCAGGCCATCAACCCTAAACTTCTCCAGCTGGTTGACTCTGGACGTGGGTCAGGAGGTGAGCACTTACTTACAGGTTTGTATAAAGGTGGTTTGATGTGCAGAATTTCTTTTTACTGTATTCTGGTGTATTTTAAGCTGCTTGGGTCAGAATGTAACTATAAAAGTAGCAATAAATCTATTGTCCTTGTCCTAATCCAAGTAGAGTACAAAACACCTTGGCTTAGCTTGATGCAAGTTTGTGTTTAGCTTGGTTGACTCAAACAAATGAGTTTATTCAAAGCCATTTCATGATTTAGGAGGAAGGATGCGTTACCGTGGCTCCAGCTCCAGCAACCCCAATCTGATGTACCAGGATGAGTGTGAAAGGCGCATGCGCTCTGTCAGCGGAAGTGGAGGCAGCGTTAGCAAGGACAGTCGGGGAGGCAGCAGCTACAGCCGAGATGGGCGCTCAAGCCGTGATGACCGATCTTCCTCCTCGTCTTCGTACCGAGATCGCAGCCGGGATGGCCGGAACAGCTACAGCTCAGGCGATCAGTACCAAAGTTACAACAGCAGCGGAGGGGGAGGGTACAGCTCAAGGCAAGGTGCAGTTTCACAGTCTGGTGGTGGCACCAGTAGTGGTTCAGGCGTAGGGCAGCAGAACCAGTCAGGACCACCACAGGGCCCATTTAATCAGGGACCTCCTCCACCACCACAGTCTGGGGCCGGACCAGGACCAGGACCACAGCCTCTGATGGCCCAGCAGTTTGTTCCTCCTCCACCACCTCAGCCCATGATGGGATTTATGGGTCCAGGGCCGTACTCATTCGGTCCTCCTCCTCCACCCCCTCCCCAGCAGCAGAGAAAGTAAAACTTTTCATTCAAAAAGAGAAGCCAGATTGTGTAATATCCGTCTAGTAGTGGTACTTAATCATTCCCGACCCACTACCAGAGTGAAGAAAGTTGAGTATAGTTCAGTGTGTCGTCTTTATCCCTAGACTTTTCTTTCCTCTCTGTTTTATAAGTGTTTTGGTGTCACATTTTGCGCAGGCCAGTCATTCAGGGATTGTGGAGGTAAGGACTACGTATATTGAATTCTCTGATTATGTACCAACTGATGTATGCTACATATAACGCCAAGCTGAAAAACATTTTTTCAAAGCTTTTATAGCTTTTTCTCTCTGGGTAATTGTTTTACTGCTTTCTACTAGTTCACTATAATGTATAATTGTTTCTCTTTTTAGCTCACTTAGGCTTGTTAGTTCTGTTAACATTAGGAGCACAGACTATTACATGAATCATTTTGATGGCAGCCATTTTTTGTGAACATGCCAGTGATGTACAATAGGTTGAAGAAGCTAGCCTGGGATTTGTATCCTGTGTTGATTATTTCTACAGTTTGGTTTTTAATAAAGGGTTCAACCTAAAATATCTTCACTGGGTTCTACACACATTTACTAAGCAAAGGAAATGGGTGTGAGGGTTGGATCAACACTCCAACTTATTGAGTAGCTGTACAGGACAGAGAGGGAACTTCAGGCTGGGGAACCTGTGTTGAATGGACCTGATCACACTAAACTGAATGGGTTTTCAAAATGTATGTGCATTGGCCCTTAAACTTGAGGACATGGGGAACAAAATCCATTTTTAAACCCCCAAGAAAAAGAATAACTTTATTTCCCTTAAATACATATTTGCACTACTCCATACTCTTCCATACTTATTTGTTCTTTGTAGTTTTTCAATTTTGGCAAATGTACATAATTGCAATACGTATACTATTTACAGTCAGACTCGGGAGGAAATCAGGGTGGTGAGTATGACTTCAGGAGATGTAGCCTGGAGCATGATCGGGTGGCTGCAACATGACGTTATATTTGCAGAATTTCTTCTGCCTTTTGACCGCCAGACAAATATTTTTTTTTTTTCATGATTCCCATCGTTTCATCTTATCAGAGGCACGATAACTTCGTCACTATGTGCTGTATTTGGGGGGAAACACTGTTTTAGGTTGGAGTATTTCACTTAAAATAGGTACAAAGACAAAATAAATAGATGGTTGTGTCATCAATGCCATGTAAAACTGTCAAGATTTCAAATCATTTTGTCAGGAAAAAAATGGAAAGGTGGGGGGAAAACAAAACCTACACAAAAGTGTTAATAGCAACTGCAAAATTCCTGAACCAAAACAAACACATACAAAACAGAAATGCAAATATATGTATGTACAGATCAGCATTCAGGAAATGAGACGTACATGATGAAGGTAAAACATTAGATTAGGCACATACGGTCAATTTAAACAAGATGTCAGCATTAATGTCTGAAAAGGGCAAAACAGAGGGTTAGAGCACTGGTTCATCAAGGAGGGCAAATATTTTAATCCTTTATAAGCCAATGTATCAACTGCATCTGTAGTGTGTGCGGATTACCTCAAAACACCTTCGTACATTTTCTCGTATTGAGAAGCGGGTCAAAAAACAGATTTGCTCAAAACTCGTTGATGACTGAAAGCATTATGGGTTATCTTCGAATTACACGACCGTTACACTCTATTAACAAGGTCTTACCCTAACCCGTGCTTTCACAGATGTCTGTTTTAGTGTAACCCAGTGCCGTTATTCAACTGTTCATTAAGGGATAACATCCTGAAGGAGTTGTTGATTTGCCATCAGGTAGAAACCCGAGGCACTTGTGTTGACCAAGATGTTGATGTTACAAACTCTTCACCCACAAAGTGTCCCACCTCTGAGCAAATAAAACGATTCAGATTTCGGGCTTCGATATATGAACAGTTTAACTTCCTGAAATGGTTTAAAAGATTACTGACTGTCCCAAAACTGCCACATCCTCAAGTTTTGAGTAAATGGGTTAAAATGTGCAAATATTTCCCCTCCTTCCTATCAGATTTGGACAGACATCAAATGATCTAGTCTGACAAATTGATGTGCAACTTTGGTTTAAAAAAAAAAAGTAACCATAATCACCACCGATATGTAAAGAGAAATCAAATGTAGCTCTCATCCTAACTCTAGTTGTGACAAAGGGTGCTCATCAGACCATAGGCAAAGAGGGCGAGATTGGACATCCATCCTAGAGACACATCACAGCTTAAAAACAAAACCCACTTTACCGTTCCGTTACTCAAACTCACAAAGATCTGCTCCGTGAATCATAAAATACGTTCACGTGCACATAGTTCTCTCTACTACAGAAAGCACGATGGAGTATTTATGAGTGACGAGCACGTATACACACCTCCCTTATCGGGAAGGCCGGTATTGCATCAACAGGTTCACAAAACAGGACAAAGCCAGAGAGGCAGCAGAAGATGAGGGTTACGGTGAAGATTAAAACGGTTTGAATCAAAGACGATGAGACAGAAGGAAAGCGACATGAAAAGGACAGCATTGGGTTCCAAGGCGGATCCTTCTGACTTAAGTCTGACTCCAGTTTGAAAAAATGAGACCCTCCGTCACTTCACCTAAGCTCTACCTCTCAGTTCTCGTTCACACATGCTTCTATTCAAATGACTTCCTTGGTTTTAGCTTTTTAAGTTAAACTGTCTCAAATTCTCGGGAAAGTGAGGAGGGACTCAATTTTCTTTGGATCAGAAATGAACCATGGATTTGCAAGAGCTGTTCCCACTGGGCAAGACCAACAGGAAGCAGAGGGATAAAGCAGCAGGAAGTCAGTGTGTCCACCTAAAGGTTCCCCCAGGAGTCTGGAGGTGGGAACTGTTCAATGTCTCCGCTCTCATCATGGGACTCGTCAGCTAAATCGAATGTTAGCTTGTATCGCAACCGGACCTTTTCCTGTAGGAAAGAAGACATAAATGATGTCAGGACCAATATACACACACACACACACACACACATTATATATAACTGAAGCAAAGCAGAAGTACAGTTATTTGTTGTGTGTATTCCTCTGATACTACAGCAGTTTGCTAACAGTTAAAACTTATTTTATTAAAGAATGACATCACATGTTATCCACTGATAATTGCACATATTCCAGTGAATGTCTCTGAGAACTTAGATCCCATTGTCACATGGCAGTATATACAGCTGTTTTGTTTTTTTGCTCACCAGCATTTTTTCCCCCATGGCTATCTTTAATAAGAAAAAATTTGCAGCTTGTGTTATTGAGGAAGGATGCTGGAGGATTACTGGTTCGTGTGTTATCGACTCCTTTTTCAGTATAGTGGAAGGTCAAAAAATCAGTGATTAGGTTACACTATGCATAGACTTTTAAACAACAGAGATAAAAAGTATTTGAATGAATTTTCCCAACCTTTTGAGGGTTGGCCAGCAGCAACACTTGTGTGATCGCAGCGGGCGGGAGAATGGGGTTGAATGCTGGCAGGTCCGTTCCAGACGGTGGCTGCAGTTTCACCCTCATTGTCTACACAGACAAAAATGCTAAGCAACATGAGGAATCCTGCTAACCTACACAAACAGTACTTTCTGGTTTAAAGTAAATTATAACTATACACAGACGGTGTACCTTGGGAACAGCAGCCTGGAAGCGGACGTTTGTGATGGGTATGGGAGCGGACGACAGCATAGAGAGGATGACCACCAGAACGTCGGGCCGAGACGGAGGACTCTCACGCGCAAAGTGCAACAGGACACGCAAGCTGTGTTTGTCGAAGATAGTCACAGGCAACATGCTACCTGTCAAGCCAGAGAAAAGACAATGAGTAAGCGAGAGTGAGGGGGGGGGGGGGGGGGAAAAGCTATAATCCGCAGCAGGATGCTGAAGCAAAGACATACACGTATACATTTCTTACTAGGCTTAATGGATTCCAGGGGGACAGTGACATTAACCAGAGAGATCTCATCCTGAGGAGTGGAAGCAGGGCCGATGCTCAATGCAGGAGCCTCGCTGTTGTGCTGCGAGTTCAGGAGATTACCAGGCTCAGAGGAATATACTAGGATAGAACTTGGGTTTGTATTCGACTTGCTCTGAAGATCACGCAGGGTGGGCTTGGACTGAGGCTGAAGTTTGTCCCTGCAGGGCACACATGAACATCACATCCTGTATTAAATCATCACAGCTCAACATAATCCCTAATCATCTATGCTACAATTAATATTTGACTCATACATCAGCTTTATATCTTTACATTTCGTTGAGACCGTACCATTTGACCTGCAGGCTCTCAGGGGGCAGAGACTGCTGTAGCAGGGTCTTCCCCAACATGTCCAGATCATCTAGGGCCTTAACCGTGGCAGTGGGGGCACTAACAGGGGCTGGGGTAGGAGTAACTGATGGCAATAGCATGGCAGCTGGTACTGGGGGGACGAGTGTGTCTACAGTATCTGAAGTCTAAAACACAGTCAAAAACATTTAAACAGTTAACAAGGGAAAGAACAGCCAATAATCTTAATTTTTTCTCTTCTCTTACTTGGAATGAGTTCCATGTAGAGGCATCACCAGACTGGGAGGAAGCCAGAGTAGAACTAGGAGTGTTGTCAGTTAGCCCTACAACAAATGTACCAACGCAAATTAAACAGATTCAAGCTTATCATAAACAACACTCCATGTGTGTTTAATAGTAAAGTGTCATACATGTCAAATAGCCATGACATTTGGTGGCCAGTGTTTTTTCAGGATAATGTCTCTAACAAGAGTCTTATTCAAAATCTTTACAAATACATGGAAAAATCTGTGTATAATTGGATCTCCTTATTAAGATAAACAATGGGGATAATGCAGGTTGACAATGAACAATAATTTAAGAGCAGCAACTTCGATCCTCACATCTGTACTGGTACAGATACTAGTATATAAACCATGGAAAACAACTACAGGTCAGCTCTTACCCAGAGACATGAGCTCATCATCCAGCAGACTCATGCCTAGCTCATGTGATGGTGTGAGCTGAGAGGGGAAATCTGGGAAAGTGGGAGCTGAAGGTGATGTGTCCAGTCCAGTGAGGTCCAACAGGGCTGCGCGTTTGCCTGTCAAGGCATATACAAAGTCATTAAAACAGTCTTTTATACATCCAAAAGGTAGAACACCAGGTCTTTGTAGATACTTTTTTTTTGCCAGTCAATATGTCCATCATCATCGTAACAGTATTGGAAAAACAGTAGTGAACAGAATAATGTTTGTGTAACATGGTGCTGATAACGTGTCTAGTTCATTTACCCGTAAGTGTTGGCATAGTGCTGCTGTCTCCATTCACCTCCTCTCCCTTCACAAGCTGCCTATAGAGGTTAATCACCTGCGTCAGACTGTCATTGGCCTGCAGGATCTCCGCTTTAGAGAGAGAAAAACACACACACACGGTGTGTTCAGTCTAATCACTAAACCCTACACCGCACCAACTGGATAAGATCCAACCTCACTTGTAACAATATCTGCAATTCAATTTTGATTCCCATTCATTTTCAATTTGGATTAATATAAATAATAATAATAATAATAATAATAAGATTAGGCTCTAGTGTGAACCCTGCCTCCATCCGCATGGCCTGATGGCTCATTCAAGGCTTTGATGGTTATGAAAACAAAATAAAAAAAAGACTGTAGCCTTCACTTTCACTAGATCTCTGTCCAATTAAACACCTAAAGGAGATTTTGAAGCAATTTCTCAGACAGTGCTCCCCTCTAGAATCATTGAGAGAAGTCTTGAGCACAACAGAACAGAGCAGAAGGAGCTACATATATGTGTTAATTTACACATGTATTGTTTTGGGGGTGACTGCAGTTTATATATATATATATATATATATATATATATATATATATATATATATATATATATATATATATATATATATACATATATATATATACATATACATATATATACACACACACACACACAGCAGACTAACCAAATGATCACTTAGCAGCAAGTCTGTAATTTAACTTGATCTAACTGTATTTAGACAGACCATTGACCACCTGCAAATAACATGTGGTGCAACAGACAAAATGCTCTCCTGTTGCCTATTCATCTATTCTTAGATTTCCTGTGGGTTCTTACCTAGAGCTTCATCATTGTCTTCTGTGTCACTGGCCAGTCTGAACAGGGTGGGCCTCATTTTCTCACAGCGTTGGTACAAATCCTACAAAGTACAGTAAGCGAGGGGAATATGAAGCGCTGCTCAGGACCAAAACAACCACAAATAAATCATTAATAATTCATTTCATGAATTAAATGGTAACTCATCAGGTGTCAGTCATGTTAGTTGCTTATCACGACTTCCATAAGCAAGACATTTCATGCGAGTCAACCTTAGTACCACTGGTTACTGATTAAGTGTGCATGTGCTTTCATACCTTAATGAGCTCCTCGTTGTCGTTCGAGCTAGTGTCTTTGTTGTAGTCTGCTAGTAGCTGTGTAAGCAGCTTGACGCTCTCCTTTACTTCCTGAATAGCGTTTACTCTCTTTGACACCTTCTCCATGCGCTTTTGATCCTGTAGGATAATAATAATAATAATAATAACCTTTATTTTCTATAGCGCCTTTAAAAGAACATCTCAAAGCGCTTTACAAAAGCAAAATTAAAGCAACAAAAATAGACAATAAAATAAGCACTATGTAAAATTACAATTAGTCAAATTAAAAGCTACCCTAAAAAAATAAGTTTTAAGCAGAGATTTAAAAGTGCCAGGAGATGATGCTTGCCTTATCTCAGTTGGTAATGAATTCCACAGTTTTGGAGCTAGTGAAGAGAAGGCCCTATCTCCTATTGATTTTAAACGAGTTAAAGGAACAGTTAAAAGACCAGTTTCAGAAGAACGAAGATCGCGAGATGGAATATAAGGAATGAAAAGATCAGCCAAATATTGGAGCTAACCCGTGTAAGGCCTTGTAGGTAAGCATCAGAATATTAAAATCAACCCTAAACCTAACGGGGAGCCAGTGCAAGGACTCCAAAACTGGAGTAATGTGATCTTTTAATTTTGTTCTAGTAAGTATTCTCGCAGCCGAATTTTGCACTACCTGCAATTTGTTTAAGGTAGCTTTAGACACCCCAGCCAACAAGGCATTGCAGTAATCAATACGGGAAAACACAAAAGTGTTGATCAGTCTCTCAGCAACAGAAACTTACAGAATTTCGACGCAATCTGGCAATATTTCTGAGATGGAAGAAAGAAGTTTTAACCGTATTTTGGATATGTGGCTCAAATGTTAAATTGGCATCAAAAATTACCCCTAGATTCCTCAATTTTGTTTGAAACTCCACATTTGAACCATCAAGAGTTAGCTTGACTGACCCAGCTTTGCATAGTTGGTGGGGTGAGCCAACAAGCATAATCTCAGTCTTTTCACTGTTAAGAAAAAGAAAATTTTCTGTCATCCATTCTTTCATCTTAGAAATACATTCAGAAAGGAAATCAACAGGCACAGTTTCATTAGGTTTAAAATGAATATAGATCTGTGTATCATCTGCGTAAAAATGAAATTTTAGACCACGTGATCTCAAAAGCTGGCCAAGAGGAAAAACATAAATATTAAAAAGCAGAGGGCCCAAGATTGATCCCTGAGGTACCCCAGATTGAACAACGTTAACCTCCGATCTAAATCCACCCATGGCAACAAACTGCTTCCGATCTTTGAAGTAGGACTTAAACCAATTTAAAACAGTATCAGAGACACCAAAAAAGTTTCAAGACGAGAAATTAAAACTGAATGATCAACAGTGTCAAATGCGGCACTGAGATCAAGAAGGATCAATACTGAAAGACAGCCAGAATCTGAGGCAGTTAACAGGTCATTTGTAACCCTGACCAGGGCGGTTTCTGTACTATGGAATTTACGAAAGCCCGATTGCAAAGGTTCAAAGAGATTGTTCTCAGTTAAATGAGAAATTAACTGAGTAGCAACAACTCGCTCCAAAGGTTTAGTAAGAAAAGAGAGATTAGATATCGGACGGAAATTAGCAAGGTTCTCACAGTCTATATTTGTCTTTTTAGGTACCGGGGTGATCGCAGCCATTTTAAAAGCTGTTGGGACAACCCCAGTACACAGAGAGTCATTTATAATGCTCAAAACAATGGGGCTCAGAGAAGTAAAACATGACTGAAACAAACCAGTGGGTATGGGATCTAGTAAGTGGCTGCTTTCATTTTAGAAACCTCTACAAAAAGACAATGCGTGTCAAGTGTAGAAAATGTTGAAAACATAGAACCAGAATAACAAGGAGTAAAAAAAACAACAGAAGACGACAATGAAGAAGAAGCACAAAAACCTCTACGAACATTATCGACCTTTGTGCCAAAGAAATGCAGGAACTTATTACAGAGATGATCAGAAGCAGTGACATGAGAGACAGTTTTATGATTTAGCAATTTGTTAAGCGAATTGAAAAGTTGTCTTGAATTTCCTTGATTGTCGTTAATCATGTTAGAAAAATAATCAGATCTGGCAGAAACAATACCAGCCTTATATTCTTGTATAAAACTCAGGTTCAGTATTTTGTGTGGATTTTAAGAGATGCGTTTACGTTTGAGAATCGTGGGATATCTCGGTTTTCTGCTAAATTTAGTACATGCCAGAAAAGATAGCCTTTACATGGACTCCCTGTTTGCTAACCCACATTTCTCATCAGGTACAGGAATGTGGTTTAGCATGCTACAAACGGTGCACTTTGAGAAACGCATTAATATTAACAACTATAAACGACATAGACAACTGTTATTATAATTTAGTGTTACAGTTGGTTCTGGTGTGGTGCACAGGGTGTCGAAATAATTATATTTAGTAATTATAAAAGTAATTATAGTACCCCGGGATGAAGAGTGAGCTTTGCCGAGTGCCACAGAAGTAACGAGGTGGTATTAAATCTACATGAATTTAACTTCAAAATTATTTATTTTACATTGGTAATATGGTCATGGAGCCTGATGGTCAATGAACTTCATTAAAAAAAAAAAAAAAAAAACCCTGAGCTTCATTCAGGCAGTTGATTATAAAAATAACATGGGTCACAATAACTCACATGTGCTGCCTTTAAAGCACGGCAGAGTAACTGAGGCATAACTACAAAACAAACACACGTGCACACACACACACTCACCTCCTGAACCATTTCCTTAATAAGTTTGTTTGCTGCTCTCAGGTCTTCCGGGTGAGTGCTGTTGAGCAAGCGTGATAGCATCTATAGATATAAAGAGAATGTGAGAGAGAGATAGAGAGACTGTTTATTATCCTGTCACCTAGCTACATGTATACAACATCCTGTCTCCTAGCTATACAACAGCCAGAGTTCATTTCGAACACCTTATATTTCAACTTATTCATCGAGCTGGGCATGAACAAATCTAGGGGGAGAAACCTAAAACCTAAGGGTAATTAAGGTAATAGCAGCTTTATTTACACCATGTTTCATTTACATGATGTGCGTGTGATGGTAAATTAGGTCATGCACTATCGTATGATTTGTAAATAAAAGACTGACAAGCAGGACGGTATCCACATGACCAAAGCTGAATCACAGACTGCGCTCAAACATTTGATCATATTTCCATGCGTTAGATAACAATGATTAAAAATGGATTTTATATATATATATATATATAAAAATTCACACACTATTCTCAGTGGAAGGTTTGTTGAATCGATGCCATTAGGACATGACACACAGCATGAGCACTGACTTTGTATTCGAACCACTGTGTTTTAAATAATCATGTTTATATGGCGGTTCGCCTGGCTCTGCTTCTGGACACATGCCACCCTGCAGAGGATCAGTTCCGGGCTTAATCCGACCTGAACATTGAGTTCTCTAACAGCAGCTTACATGATTGTGCTGATGGAATTAGTTTCATTAGTGCAGGAACGGCAGGGTCCTTGGTCCTTCGTTCTCATAGCCACAAGCTCTGTTATTTTTTACCTTTGATTTCTCTTCATCCTCAAAGATGGCGTTCTTGGGTCTGGGAGGTGGAGGAGGGAGGGGCTTATCATCTGGAAGAGCGGGGTCCTGTTTCACAATACCTGGAAGAGAGACAAGGAGCCCTTGTCACTTAGCAACATGGAAAACATAAGCTGGGACTTGCTGTGGTGTTCACATTGAACGTGGATGGAAATGACAAACCCACAGAAGGAGACCGTTTAGAACCAGGACAAATGAATGGTTCAGTATTAATATAGGACGTAAATGACATTAATTAATAAAAACAACTATTGATACACACTTAAAGTTTGAGTGAAACATGTGACTAAACCACCACTAGCATACATGCAAATAGGATTATTTGTACATTATGTGATTTCTTGAAATAACTTTAATCCTAAATAAAATACCACATTATGTTGCTTAAATAACTGCTTGAAAGATCCACCTATAGCTGAAATCAGTTAATGTTAATATATTTGTGTAGACTTTTCTGGATACCTTGTTTCTTCAGCATCTGATAGGCGTCAGATATTTTGGTCTCTTCGGGAAACCCGACTGTCCAACTGTACATCATTTCTAGTACTTTCTTCTTCACGGGTTCTGGAGCTCGAGAGCCCAGATACTATAACAAAGCAGAGAGCGATAGGGAATACAATCTATAACCGAACCCTGTCACCATTTGCACGCACTGCAGAAATACTAACGATGACCAGAAACAAGCAAATCAGAGAAGCATAAAGCAACTCAACGCTTACTTTTGGAGAAACCACCTTGATGAGCTCGTTGAGAAAGCGGAACTTCCCCACTTCATTATGGAACCTCTTCCCACAGTTCTTCATACATGTCTCCAGAACCTTCACAAACCACACACACACAGTATTCCTCAAATGTCAATTGAAAAGCTAACGTTAATTAGTGTACTGTGTTTCGTTATTGGGGGATTAACACAGAAACTAATCCCTTGGAGCTTCCTGAGAGATTAATAACAGATGCTGATATTTCGGATGCAATCTAAAGCACCATGCTGAGACTGAATCTTCTTACTCAGTTCATCAGATTTAAAAGTATATAAAATATTGGAAATGATTGCTATGGCATCTGAAGGATTATTAAGTTTTTGCCCTAACCAAATATCTTGATGTGTGTAACTTGAGGACATCGTGAACTAGTCTGAAACCTTTGTATAAGCAATGTATGGGTAATTTCAACCAATTGAGTAGTAGCATTCAAAATGATGTATTATATTCCAGGGATGCAATTTCCAGCATTTAAATGCACTTTTTGAAATCATATAATGCGTATTAAAATGATACCAATCATGATGTACAAAAATATTTGGTTAAACAAATACAGATGATGAGGAAACATCACTGTTCACTTCACCGTAAATGGCAGCACATAATATTCCAACTTCAGATGAACCTGCTTTATCTTACCGTGAGGGCCTGCATGGCTTCCCATTCCTGAGGTGACTGGATCTTGTGAGCCAAAAGCCTGGTTGCCAGCTGTGGACTACAGAAAAGAGAAATCCAGATTACAAAAGACAGCAGATAAACAAGTAAAACGGATGAAGTGGATTAAAGCGAAAAGTGACATGACTGCTTACAAACTGGCCGTATATTTGACTTCTGAAACAAAGGAGGGATAATGAACTTTTAATGTGGTTTTCTCCAGCAGCAGCTCTGATTGTAGTCAAAGGTTTAAATGAATATAATAATGTTTCTATAGTACACATGTTCATAGGGACGTGTGTGTTGGACTAAGACTCATCTTAAATGGATTAAGAAACCTGGTGATATTTAACAAAGAAAACTATCATAATCAGTAGAATGATGGATTTTTTCCCCCATAAGGAGACATTTATTTAACATTTATATAAGGAGCCCTATAGAAAGTCTTTCAGTGAGAGGCCTTTTTTGTTTTTTAGGGTAACATGAAAAAGTCTTAACTTATTAATAAGAAGTGGGGAGACAGGCAAAGGAATGACTTTTTATAGCCGTTTGATTTATCATCTGTAAACATATCTAAATGATTCATACACTGTTGAGAAGTCTCGAGGAAAAATCCCCTCCTGATTTGGATTAAACATACCAAACAATGCACAAATATAAAAAGCAACACTGGGAATAATATTTTATATGATGGAAACTCTACAATGACGCTAAGAATTTGAGCCTGTAGGCAAGAACACCAAATGCTCTAAAGAACTAGGACCCATTTAACCTTTTTTAAGAACCTAGAAATGTTTTCACATGCCTTGAACAATGAGTAACCTATGGCAAATTCATTCATTCATTCATTCATTCATCTTCTACCGCTTATCCGAACTACCTCGGGTCACGGGGAGCCTGTGCCTATCTCAGGCGTCATTGGGCATCAAGGCAGGATACAACCTGTACAGAGTGCCCCTATGGCAAATTAATTCATTAAAACTCTTTTTACACTATATTCAACACACATTCTGCTACAGTAATATGTAAGTAACATGCGTGTATGTTTGTATTTTTGAAAATAAAAACAAAAACAAAATCAAGTTTAATGCGTGTTTAGGAATAAAACAAAATTTGAGACGTTGAGAGAGGTCCATAAGACCCGAGTCTGTTACAATATTGCTGTGAAAACTATCCTGTTCATTCATTCACACAAAACAATACATTGATTAACATTCGTATGGCACTTTTTGTTTGAGACTTTTTTTTTTATCTGTATGTGAGGGAGTGTTAACAACCATGAATACTGATGCATCATCACACCCGGGGAGACAATGACCCACCCCTTAAAGTCTTGTGATTCATGTTGACATATAGTTTGTTTGAGAACTTATAGGTAAGTGTTTAACACATTTGAATAGTTTGTGCAGATCATTACCATATGAATAGCACATGCTTTGAATGGGTGTGTCTAGATTAGTGCTGATTAGTCAAGACAGAAAAACTGGTCTGTATGACTATAAATGATGGAGTATTTTAACTCGTTGTCATCGCTACACCAAGACGTCCACATGTGGGACCATAGACTTGTTGGGTAAAAGCGGAACTCACCCTTCAGGGTCATTGCTGAGCTGCTCACAGAAAGCTTTAATGCTGTCCCAGTCTGTCTCTCTGTTAAGAGGGTTGGTCGCTTTGTCTGCAAGTCAAAAGCATACAGAAAATGTACCTTTATGCTGCAGGCATCATTTAAAATGCATGATGAACAAACCTCTTGTTTTCAAGGATCGGGAAGCATTAAACCGACACTATAGGTGATACTGTTCGACCTTATAAATAATTAATGTAGAAATTGTCACTGCAGCTGTTTTGCCAGATTCTATCATTTAAAATTAAATTAAAAATGAGTTACAGCACAGCTGCTTCCAAACTTGCAGACGTGTGTATGTTTCTCACCAAATATCATCATCTGTGAAAGTGGAGTTCGCTGGTGTTGAGCAGTGACAGACATGAATGTTTATATAGACCAATGAAGAAAAAAAAGCACTACTGTTTTATAGCTTTGCCTCATTTCTACCTCAGAATGCTCTTAATGAGAACAAAAGAGTGAAACAAGAAAGCAAAGGGTGCCAATATGTTACTGTTGGTGAAAACAATCTGGATGGATATTAGAATGCAAATTTATCAAGTGATATCGAAATACAATTTTCAGATGAATTTTCAGGAGAAGTGCCTTTTCTTTAGTTGTATCTTAAAAAAAAAAAAATTACTTACATAATTCTTTAATACATAAAACATCACGAATGTTGGTAAATTGTTGACTTCTGTCACCATTCTGCCTCACACCATCACCCTATTGCTATAATATATACAAGTGTATATCCTGGAACACTGGATTAATAGAGGAAGGGGTTTGCGTGTGTGTGTGTGTGTAAGTTTGGGACATTTCCAGTTTGCATTTTTACAGAATCCAGATAATCCCACAACAACAAAAAAAAAAAACCTATTCAACAAGATTTGTTCCATTTTGTCAGATCACATGACTAAATATTACACATGACTAACAACACTCAAATTTCTACCAGTTTCTAAACTAGAAGCTTTGACTATACTGAACAAAAGCTACTACGTTTTTGACATAGCATGTGATCTCATCATAGCTATAGAAATGGTTCAATGTACACACAGGAACATGCTCAAAACAGGCAAGATGATTTATACATAATTACCCAACCGTTGCATAGTATTTTCTAGTCATTCAGAAAAATCAAATCAATGCTTGAGTAAATAATGTTTTATATTCTAGTACAATCATGCTTGTATTTTATGTGCACTTTTTTGATTACTGCTGAGGACGTGTTGGTGTAAGCGAAGCTTGATCTCTAGCAGGCATTTCACCAGACATGTCTGTCATATATATAATAAATCATCACTGGAACTGGTTCCCATCATGTCTTGTTCCCATCACTGCTTGTCTGTTTATCATATGTAATAATAATAATAATAATAAATCATATTTTGCAGTTTCCTGCTGCTATAACAATAGGATATAATTATTATATCCTAAAAGACATATCCAAAAAAAATCTCTTATGCATAGAACGTTTTAATATGCAAACCATCATCTAATGCATATGCAAATTAATTACTAACGTCACCTGGTGACTTCTAGAAACTTTCTGAGTGTGAATTTTCTACTTTTCTGTGTGAGAACTACATCGATTAGCCAGAAGGGTGTTAAATTTGAACAAACATCATTATCTTCACTGATTTATGAAGGTGTTAATATGTAAACATGAGAAGAAAAAAAAACTGAGAAAATGTTTTCCCCTCGAGATAAAGTTGTTTTTTCAAAATATTTATCTACCTTTTTTTTTTTTTTATTCCCACAGAGGTTTGTCGTCATTATTATTAGCCGGCTAGTTAGAGGAACAGTTAGCAGGTCATGTGAAATGATCCCCTCCCTATTAACTTACACTGGAAGTGACAGCGCATCTGGCTAAAGCGTCCTGAACTAAACCGCATTGCATCCAAATGTCAGCGCACGAATTACAAATAAATCGACGGTTTAACGCGCATGCAAGTGTTTTGACGCAAACCGAAATCTGTAACGAATAAAACGGTCGTGTTGTCGTGATTAGACTCGCTAACTACGCTAGCATGTTTAGCTTAGCTTAGCTTAGCTTAGCTTGCAAACAAACTGCCAAGCTAATTAGCTAGCTGGTTAGCTTCAAGTCTTGGCACTGATAATAACCCGTACACAAAAATCACACCAACTAACACAAATCCCTACGTTTGATTAATTCAAATAGATGTCTTTCTGTAGTATGACGTGTCACTTGTGCGTTATAAAGCTGCTTAATTAAAACTGTGCTTGACTTACTGATGCGAGACTCCAAACTCCCCTCATCAGGCGGAGCCGCCATCTTTCGGTGATTCCTTTCCGAATGCACTCGAACTCTCGCGAGATTGAACACCAAGTAGCACACGGTTCTCGCGAGATTATTTACTACTTCAGTTGCAAGTCTCGCGATGCTCTGCATTGTGCTGATTTATACATAATGTTCAGATTTCCCCACTGAACTGCTGGATCCTCCCACAAAAGGGTAAAGTATGACTCAGAGCCGACTCGTTCAGGTATGACTCACTGTTACACAGGGTGCGACTAGCACATAGTCTCATGCACCAAATACCATCATATTTGTTCAGACATTGCACTAATTCGTTCACAACTTTATAGAACTACAGTCAGGAACTGTATATTGACAACTGAGTATACAAACAGATTCACCCCTTAAAGGAAAACTACAAAATGACATCACAGGGTTACTATTCAGCAAAATCAGAGGTCAGAATTCACCTTCAGTAGTGGAGATAACACACTGAACCCTGAGCCCCAGAGACTTTGATTCCACAGAAGGGCAGAAACTTGCCGAGCAAGTAATTTATGAAATGACAAGCACACTGGGATTGACGACGCATTCAGCATTGGGCTGCACTACATTCTGCAACACCTGGACTGCCCAGGGCCATACGCCAGGATTCTCTTTGTCGATTTCAGTTCGGCTTTTAATACGATAATTCCGGACATTCTCCACTCCAAACTCCTAAGGCTCACTATACCCCTTCCATCTGTCAGTGGATCACCAGCTTCCTGACAGGCAGGAAAGAACAGCTGAGACTGGGTGGTTTTACCTCCAGTATTCGGACAATCAGCACTGGTCCTCTCCCCACTGCTATTCTCCCTCTAAATCAATGACTGCACTTCAAGTGACCCAACTGTTAAACTCCTGAAATTTGCAGATGATAGTACGCTCATCGATCTCATCCAAGATGGCGATGAGTCTGCATACAGGCAGGTGGTGAAGCGACTGGTGCTATGGTGCTATTATTATCAGAACTGTCAGTCATCACATCATCCGTATACGTTACACACTACTGCTTCTGTATATTGTACAAAAAGCATAATATTGCACAATACTGTTACTGGAACCAAATTCCTTGTGTATGTCAACACACTTGGCCAATAAATATGATTCTGAGTCTGATTCTATTGATAGATATATGAATAGAGGGTTGTCGGTAATTTGAAGAAGAAAAAAAAAAACAACAAAAAACTGAACAATTATTGCAAAAAAAAGGGAAATGCATTGGTCAATTATAAAAATGAATATGCAAGTTGTATATAAGTATGCAAATATTCATAACTACAATGAAATTAATGTGTATTTTGTTGCTAGAATGATTGATTCATACAGCATGTGTGTAACTTCACAAAATCTATGCATGGTTGTTGCACTAAAAATTCCAGGTCATGCAGAATACATGCACATTCTTTTGAATGCAAACTTACTGCTTTGACCATTTTTGCAATCACTTGTTTTAAGGCTTATGGCTGCTCAAGTTGTGCCTAATAAGGAGTAGGTCACGTGTACCTAACGTATGTAAGGTTTTAGCTCTTTATTTGGTTTTTGGAGATAGAGAGAAAGATGTAAGACTGTTATTTCAGACTGGATTATATTTTATCTGGGGTTATTTCTACCGGTCATAGTAGTATTGTATGTATGCATGGTTGTATGTATGGCTCAGGTGCACGTGTTCCTGTATGTACATTGTTTATTTCCGGATTGTTGTAAAATTGTGCACGCGCAGTCTGTAAATAATGAGCTATTATAGAATCCGAAGAGATTAAAACGTCAGCACTACTTTGTTATTAATGAGACATGTATCTTTGCAGTCCGAAACCAGCTCTAAATGGGTAGTACAAATACGTACATATGTAAAAATCTAGTCTAAATAAGACTGAATTTATTTGACATTTCGAAAGATGTCCACTAGAGGGCGCGCAAAACATTACAAAATGGCCGAATGTCAAATAACTCTCATTGGATAATTTCGCCACTAGGTCGACAGTGGAATTGGTCGTATACAAGGTCCCTATATAGTGCACTAACGTAGGGTTTAGGAGGTGGATTGGGACGTGACTGTCCTGATCTGCTCGTTGGGTGGACTGGCGTGTTTTATCCTCTCTGTCATGAAGTGTAGACGCTCGGCTGCTTTCGGTGGTTCGTTTGTTGGATTTCAAGGACAAATCCCACATTTATAGCTGTGTTTATTTCGACAGGAGCTACAAATACACCCTGAGAGAAAATAAATAAATAAAACTCAGTGTCAAACTCAAGAGGGGACGGTTTTTTTTTATATCGATTTGTTTTCTTTCCCTCAGTAAGATGAGGCGTGTAACCGCGGACACAGTGGATAAACTTTCACAACGGTGTTCTGGTGAAGATTTGAAACCTAAAACTGTTTTCTGAATCGTTTCTGGATCATTTCTGACAGACTTCTCGTATGGCGCTGGCTAGATAACAGACAGTTAGCCGGCTAGCTAACTAGCTCGCAATGTTAACTGTTCGACTTTCGGATGAAATGGATATAAATGTTAGTCAAGATAACGCGAAAGGAGAAATATTTATGTTTTTATACGTTTATATGACGTTTGAGTGAGTTTTTTTTTTGCCTCAACCCCGCTTTAATACAGAGCTTCTAATCGTTGCAGCTGTTCATTCATATAACGTTCCTTTGGATTAAAGCCGCTATAAGAAACTTTTCTGGCCCGGCAACAAATAAGACCTTTTTTAGAGCTGAAACAACTTGTGTGGACTGTTAAACAATGGGTTCGTTAAAAGCCCTTCAGGAGTGGTGTCGAGTGCAGTGTGAGGGATATAATGATGTGGACATTAAGAACATGTCAGCGTCCTTCAGAGATGGACTGGCTTTCTGTGCCATCATACACAAACACAGGCCTGATTTAATGTAAGTCATTTATTATTATTATTATTATTATTATTATTTATTATATTCCTTTCTGAGCTTTCGGGTTGTAACACGGTTAATGAATCGATACCAGAAAGATGACTCAGTGTACTGCTGTGATTCAGACTCAGGGTTGGGACAATTATGTCAAACCTGAAGTGATTCTAACTTTAACACCAAAGTGACACCTGGAAATGGTGCAAATAACAGTGTTGTGACGTCACAACTCGCACCCGAACGCTCTGGTACTAAAACCCCAACACTAAGTAAGTGCTGTTCGATGTAACCGTAGTGTAACGGACGCTCTGAACCACATGATACGATGGTGATTTTTTTTTTCTACGATTAAAGGTAGGGTCTACGTTGTTTGAAAGCCAGTGTTGACATTTTTAAATCACTAAAACAAACACGCCCTTAACGCAAATGGGTCCCACCCCTGTATTGATAGCTCCGCCCACACATACATACGTAACCCAGGCAACTAATGGAAAGAAATGTGTCTTTATCATAGCTGAAGGGAAGAACAATACGATTGCAGATAAACAAACAAGCAAAAATGACACACGAGCATAATCATGCAAAGTACGGCATATATTAGTTCTGTGAAACTTAGCAAAACCAACGTTACTCACCTATCGAGAAGGAAAAAAGCGACATCGGCGTCCAATTGCAGGCTTTCCCGCTCCTTCAGTTCTCTCCAGCGCTGGAAAGCTGATCCTATATTAACACGGGTCCTAATTCTTACTTTATCGTAAGCCTTTCTTCGCTTTCTTTCTTTGTTTTTATCCGCCATGTCAATGTTAAAACCGCTTTCTGCTAATGTCGCACATGTGCACTGAACACTCTATCAGCCCATATTGACAAGCCCCGCCCCTTTCTGCTCATTGGCTACACGTTAGTTTTGTATTTGTTTTGTTTGGCGGCCCATCGCCGTTTTCTGAAGCATTTTTCAAACAACGGAGACGCCACCTCTAATCATGAGAGTTGAAGCAAGATAGACTGAACAGGGTTAGAACAGAAAGAGCAATTAAATGCTTCATCAAATATCAATAATTGAGTACTTGACGAGGGCAAAAAAACAAAAAAAAAACCTGTACTGTGGTCTGAAAACAACTATTCCAAGCCATCCAAAGATGCAACCTGGAAAGGTGTAAATTTTTTATATAAATTTTTATTACAGGTTTCCAAAACAAGATTTTCTTATCGCTTTGCATTAAAACAATTGTTCCCTCATCAGCCTCTTTTTTTCCACTCTCTTTAGGTTCATTTTATTTCTTTGTAATCTCTCTCTTTTTTTTTCTTTCTTTTTTTTTTTTTTTTTGGAGAAAACAGAAAGATGTTCTATTTTGAAGACTTTGTTGTGTCCGAAAACTTAAAACTTAAAACTGTTACAAATTGCTGACGTACCTTCTGTAGAAGTTAAACAACTTCTTAGAGAAAACCTTATTAAGGATAATATTTTCTCTGTTAAACGTCATGTTTTTTCAATCCGTCTATCAGTCTCAGGTCATTTTTCAGCGTTGACCATTTAGGTTGCTATGGAAACGATAACGGATTAACGAGCACGTGCACGACAGTTTCCTCAATCTGAACAGTAACAATCCTTCAAAAGGATTTAATCATAAATATGTTTTTATAAAACATTTGTGATGACTGAGGGGAGCACGGTGGCTTAGTGGTTAGCACGTTCACCTCACACCTCCAGGGTCGGGGTTCGATTCCCGCCTCCACCTTGTGTGTGTGGAGTTTGCATGTTCTCCCCGTGCCTCGGGGGTTTCCTCCGGGTACTCCGGTTTCCTCCCCCGGTCCAAAGACATGCATGGTAGGTTGATTGGCATCTCTGGAAAATTGTCCGTAGTGTGTGAGTGAATGAGAGTGTGTGTGTGTGTGTGTGCCCTGCGATGGGTTGGCACTCCGTCCAGGGTGTATCCTGCCTTGATGCCCGATGACGCCTGAGATAGGCACAGGCTCCCCGTGACCCGAGGTAGTTCGGATAAGCGGTAGAAGATGAATGAATGAATGAGTTATACTGACTTTACATTGGATCGTCATAATGGTTTAAGAGCCTCTTTGTGCCGTTTAGCTCATTAGATTATTTTTATTACATCCTCATACACTTATACAGGAACTGAAAGATCGGGTCGGAAACGGCTCAACCGGCTGCTTTATTTTTTAGAAACCTGAGACAGGAGAAAGTGACTATTTAAAACTGCCTACTTTAAAGGGTTAAAATAAGTCGTAGTAAATTTATCTTCTGGCCTGATGAGGTTTGGTGAGCAACAGGCATTCGCTGTCAGTTGGGCTTATGATATTCAGTCAGCGCAAAAAAAAAAAAAAAAAAAAGAGAGAAGTGGTTTATTTGGAACGTTGGTCTCTAGGTAACAGAATATTTGAGCCATGTTTGTGGTCTGAAGATAAAATCTATCTCATTCAAGATGAGGCATTTGGGCAGCTGTATAATGAAATCCTTATTGATGTTTTAAGTAAGGTATAAAACATAATCAATGATGAGTTAGTGTGAGTTCTTGCAGGAAAACTCACACCGAGTATTCGCATGCAGACGTGCACGTGACTCACTGAGTTTTTTGACTTTGCCGTATTATTAGCACACACCACCACCATCTGTCATGTTCGATGGCACGAGGTTAGCGTCGTGTACATGATCTAGAATGACAGAATGGGATCTGACTGTAACAACAGGCCTCTTATTTTCTGTTCAGTTCTTTTTTTTTTTCCTTGCTCAGTCCTTCCATAATGACCAGATCAGCGTCTATCAGGGTTATGACAGAAATGGGAAATAAAGACTACAAATAAATCATATACACTTTGATGTTACAAGTCAAATATCAAACAGCTTTTTTTTTAGACTACTAGCTTTCTTGGATTAATTTAAATTTAAAAGACCTGTCAATATAAATCTATATTTATGAGAGGAAAGTTAGTTGTAATGCTTAAGTTGATTAGATTTATGCAAGTTACCTGTATGGAGTGTATTGCTTCGAGGTTGCCAGATTTTTCTCGAGTAGAAGCGTTTAAAACAAGTTTTTTTTCTAGATCACCATCTTTGACAACAAGGGCTTGTCAAGGATGGTGAAAATCTTTGTCAAAGATGGTGAAAAGTCTAATAAGATGACGGATGAGCGAGGAAGGTCAAATGTCAGCCTGTAAAATAGCACTTGATCCGACATTCTATTATTTATTATACAGTTATTTATTATAATTGTTCATCTGTATTAACAGAACACATTATTACAGAACGGAGAAATAATCCTAACCGAGCTTGTTATAAAACACTGTGGATAAACATTTATTACTATTATTGGTTTTATTACTTAGCTAGAAGTTAATAGTAAAAGCTGTAGCTAAAACCGTGCGCCCGAACTTTAAGTACAACTGAAGTGAAATGATTAAATAAACACACGTGCAGGTTGGCGGTATGAAGACGTTATGCAGTGCAGCAGCAGCTCAGACAGTAAAACCTCCCGCTGGGGATTTCAGACAGTCGTCATAACGACATGTAGACGCTGCCTCATCACTGTTAATCATCTCGAAGGACATTAAGCGTGTCATGTGGCTGCTCTGTCATAGGACGCACTCTGAAAAGTGTTGCTAAACAAGTCGCATGGTTAGTTTCACCTGCCGTGTTGTTGACTTACACTTCCTGAGCTTGATGTATGTGAGGGAGCTGAAAAAAACCCCAAAACAATCTTGCAAGTTTGGACATGGTTATTGTTTCCTGTTAACTTTTGTACGCATCTGTCTGCCAAATGCTGTAAATGTATCTTCTATCGGTTCGAGTTGTGGCTGCTCTGCTTCCCCTGAGCTCGTTTTGATGATCCGACCACAACAGAAACGAGGGGCATTGTTTTCTCTGAACAAATACGATTTTGGCTGGTTGTCAACATACCCAGAACCTCATGCAAATTTCACCTGTTGTCACGAAACGCTGCAGGAGCGTACGAGTAGCTGCAGTGTGGCATACGGTGTGAAACTCAGTGTGAGAGAGTCTTTAGTGCTAATGCTAAATGCGCCATGACCGTCTGAAACCTTGGCTGCATTTTAACGCACCTGACTGAGTTTTCTTTTTGATCCTGCATGTAAGGTTAAACTCGAATAGTTTGACTTCTCTGTCTAATTTATTTTTAAAACAACCCTCGATGACACATTTGACAAATTCTATTAAATGCATTGAGGTCATTTCTGTCGTGTCCCAAAATATGGTCCTGTTACTGTTAAACAATAACGAACAGCTTGTTAAATATTAATCTCACGCTGCTCAAGTGTTCAGATATTGTCCTCAATGTCATGACTACAGGTATTTATCATAACTATTTAGCTAACTAGGGATTATCAAACCATCAGATATACACACACGCTGTACATTATACGTCTGTATTCTTTCAAACTCGTACGTTTTTATGTCTTGAACAAGCTTGAACAATCACGTACATAGAGTTTCGCTTCCTGACGATTTGTTGATATCGGATTCCAGCTAAAGTGCAGAAGCTCTCGTGTCGCTCGGGATTTTTTGAGAACTGAGCGCTCTTGAACTAATTTCTATTTCTTGATTCTCATCTTGATTGTGAGAAGTGTAGAACGCACGCAATATAACGGTAGGATTGATAGAAACCTCTAGAACTTCTCCGTTTCTGTTCCTGATTCCGTGAATACCAGAATCTGTCGAGTCGGCCGAACGTTCTAGAAAGCTGCGATTCCTATTGTTTTTGTGAAAACGCTATAATGTGTGTGTAGTTGTCAGAACGTTCCAGATCTCCTTTGTTTCCGAACGTCGTCGATCGTGTGCTTTTCACAACCGTAGTCACTATTTGCAAACTCTCCACAAGAGAATCCTAGAAATCTAACTAAGGGCTAATTTTACTTCGACTAAGAATTTTACTTCGACTTAACATTCTAGAACTAGCATTTCTGTTTGTGTTAATTGAAAAGTCTAGCATCTGTTTGATAGCACAGAACCCAAGGCTTTTATTTCTGTTCTCCATCCTGAAATAGTGTGTGTGTGCTTGACAGAGACCTCTAGTACTCTTCCATTTGAATCCTTGAGTCCGAGAATTTTCCAACGCCTGCCCAGAGTGCTCGAGAGTTTGAGAATCCATTTATTTTTTTTTTATTCAGAGAATTTTAGAAAGATTACAGAATCCTTGATTTATTTCTGTTCGTGAACCTGAGAGTTCTTAGAACGTGTGCCGTTTTTTTTTTTCCGACAACATTCCAGACTCTGAGACAGTGAAGTCTAGCTACAGTAGAGTACCGTAAAAATTCACAGTAAATCCTGTTTCCTTTTAAGGACAGGTCAGTATGAGCCTGGAGTAGCGTCATGGCAGAATCCGTCAGCTTCAAAGGAAATTGCAGCCTGCTGTTGTCTGGGTTATGTATTGCACCGATGTGGCTTTACTGCATTTGTGGTGTCCCACCAAATGCCCCTACCAACCACCCCGCCTCCCCTCACCCCACCCCAAACACACTCAAACACACTGAGACTATTGTTTAACTTCTGACACCAGGCACTCAGATACCAAGCACAGGACACGACCTTCCACTGGCTGCAGTGAGACACAAGCCTTTCATGGAATATTTAATCATTTTTCTTTTATACAGTATGTGTATTCATTTGTCTTGTGTGTGTGTGTGTGTGTGTGTGTGTGTCATGCCTTCAGACTGAAATAAGCTTTATCTAATGATAGTCTTTTATTTTACTTCTATTGATGTTCCAGTTTCCAGTATCTAGAGTTTAGACAGCGAAATTCATAAAGTTCATATTTAATCCCTAGC
Organism: Tachysurus vachellii; assembly: GCF_030014155.1. Classification (NCBI taxonomy): domain Eukaryota; kingdom Metazoa; phylum Chordata; class Actinopteri; order Siluriformes; family Bagridae; genus Tachysurus; species Tachysurus vachellii. The sequence continues at coordinate 28,063,186 of NC_083463.1, read as the reverse complement.
CCTGATACAGGAAACACCTGAAAATGTGCTTTTCTCTTTTCTCAGCTAAAGCACTGAAACGTTAAAAACAACCAACCCCAAGCCGAAATCCATTAGCGGCGTGTTAAAGACGTACATTTCTGAGTTACGTTCGTTTTGCACCAAATTGATCTCGGTGAGCTGTGAATTCCTGACCTTGTCCTTGTGACCTTGTCAACTGAAAAGGAAAGGTTGAGGATTTTGCATTTCCGTGTTGATTAACAGGTCACGCAGTAATATAACCTGCTCAAATACACAAGGAGAAGAGCGCAGACGTGTACAAGGGTTAATGTCGGCACATCTGTCGTTTACTAGATTAGCAAAACTAAAAAGTAAAAGCCAGACACGAAACCTGCGTTAGCTGATTGATGAGCGTAAAAAAAAAATCCTTTTTTTTGCTTATTGCTTGATGCGGAACTGTCTTATACAGTGATAAATAATAAAACGTGGGTATCATATCAGCCTGCTAGACTGCAAAATTTAGGTTATGTGACGATTGTGGGCTTTCTGTGGGCAACAAGTTGGATTCTGTCCCACAGCAAAGACAAATGATTTCTTTGTTCCTTGCTGAATTTCTGAATCATTGCATCTCATAAATTTACTAATCAAAACATCTCTTGTGTGCTGAAGCACTTTGCCAAACTTACACACAGCTTCATATATTCCAAGATTTCTTCTTACTGTATCAGAACTTTAGCAGCACGCTAACGAGAAAAGATCACGTCTCACGTTTCTAACACCGACCGTCTTTTCTTCTCTGTTTTGTTCTGCTCCAGAGACTTTGACTCCCTTTCCAAAGAAAATGTCTACGAGAACAACCGCTTGGTGAGTATCACCTTCAGCTAGTCATTTTCTAAGCTTGGTTTGTAAATGATCTGGTAATTAGAGGGTGCTACACATTGACATTTTAGCTGAGCCCGGGGAGTTTTAAGCTGTTCCTGTTAATGGCTCATACTTTCTGATGTTCCACTGGTGTTGGTTTGGCTGGAGCTCTAAAACGCTCGGCGACGTATTAACAGGTTTAATCCTGTTTGGAAATTTTCATCGAAGGTACATGAAAGGGAAGACTGGCGTTGGTGTAAATATTGGTTAAGATCATGCTATGCCCCTTTTCCCCCGAGGCAGTTTGAGTGCTGGTTCGGAGCCAGAGCCTAATTTAGAACCAGTTCTTTCTGTTTCAACAGCTAAAGCATCGGCTCTGAACCAGGAAAAGTGGTTCTTAAGTAGCACCAAAACGTTGCTGGTCTAGACTTAAGAACCACTTGCGTTAGGGGCTGTGGGCGGGGCTACTGTTAGCGCATTTGATAATGTACCTTAAGTATACTAATGTTTAATACACTTTTACTTTACCGCAATATGATCAGTTATCAGCACACATGAGAATAAGTAGCTACATGCTAAGGCTAACATTTTTCCTGTGTTAATGATAAAATAACGTTATGTACTTTCTCGATAACAACCTCCGTTTATACAGATTACACAGAGCTGCACGTACACGTTGGATTCGCCACGTTTGGATGTTAATGTAGGTTCACAAAACCATGAGTATTAAAAGTAAAGCAACATCAGCCGTTGTTGATGTGTTTGTGTTTGCCACTGCTGCGCTAACGTTGCTGTGTAACGTGACACGTATAACTCTGTGACGGCTCTTTAACCGATGGAAAGGCAAACCGGTTCTTAGAAGGTTCGCTAGTGGAACCAACTTTGAACCAGCACCAGCGCTAGCGCTGAACCAGCACCCGGTTTTTTTTGGTGGAAAAGGGCTAATAGTGTCAATGTTTTGTTTAAAATAGACATACTAAATGAAATGAAAGTCATCAGTGACAGTTAACCTACTATATTTCCAGGCAACTATGAATATAATACGTACAATGACACGGCTCGTGATTTGTGAAAAAAAATCAAGCTGCCTGTTGCCGTATGGTACTTTTGCCGTATTGTTTTGGACACCTTTGCCGGGTATTTAACAGTAATGCCAGGTTATGACCAAGTGACTGAATGTCTTGCTCAGATTTGTGTGTTGGTGCTGCTGTGTAGTTAACATTCAGCCTCAAGTTACCACTAAACCTGCTGACCAGCTGACACAGCAGTTGGAGCCTGTGATTATCAGAGCTAAAGCGCTCACCTGTCTTATCAGCTCTATGGAAAACATTTTCACCGTTGCAGATAAACACCTTTTGTCTTGTTATGAAAAGCACACAGCATGCTGAAGTCCAAACGAATCAAACAGTGGCATAGAGTTTAAACTCTAAATAAAGAATAAAAACCCTAAGCTAGCTTCTCAATGACTATTCTAACGGCCACAAGGTGTGCGGTTTGTCGCTGAGATTTGGATAACAGTGTAAAGGTGCACAAACTGTGTGTGTGTTCTATATAAATATTTAATGTGCACCTGTTTTTCTGTACCCACATACTGACTCCTGGTTTCTCTGTTTCTATGTAACGCCTATCGTTGTCCCAGGCATTTGAAGTGGCTGAGACGGAGCTGGGTATCCCAGCCCTGTTGGATGCAGACGACATGGTGTCTATGAAAGTGCCTGACCGTCTCAGCATCATCACCTACGTGTCGCAGTACTACAACTTTTTCACCAACAAATCTCATGGTGAGTGGACACAATGTGCACACACACACACACACACACACACACACACAGAGCATAATGTGAGGCCAGGTAAAGGTTAACCCTTTTTTGCCCGAGTGTGTCTATATATACTCCATACACACACACACACACACACACACACACACATACACACGTGCATACACGCATAGATAGTACATCAATTTCTTACTACTTCCTCCACTTGCATTGTCAGTATTCATTTTTTTTTTTCAACACCACTAATTTTGTAAAAAATATTCTGTGTAAGTCATAATGTTTATCGTAACAAGCTATATTTTTTGTCTCGATCACATTACGAGAAAAAAAGCGGTTAGCGAGAGATAACGTAACTTTACTCGTTTCAACTTGACTTTCCACAGCATTAAGATAAGATAACTTTCCTTGCTGGAAATAAAGAACAGTTACTATAAACGAATAAAAAGTACAGAGTTGTAAAGAAGTATAAATCACATCGATTTCGAAAGCTGACCTTTAGAGGGTAGTGAAGTCCGTTACGTGTCGACGGAAGAATTTAGAAAAATCAAAATGATGTTATTTAAGTGATTGATACTGATCATTAACACGAGAGGAATTTGATGTGAGATCTGATGCTACTGTTTTTACACACAGAGACATTTTTAGAGCCATTTTCTGGCACATGTATTAGAGTGAGTTTAGGGATACATTTTTTTGTTCGAATTAAGAAAAGGAAAAAAAAAAAACCCACCCTGTTTTTCTCTTTACAGCTAATCCTCCATGTATGAAGAGACCGGGCAGTTCATGTCATATTGAACCAGCAATAAAAAAATCTCCCACACCCCTCGAAGACAAAACCGCAGCATCTGAGGTAGGAAACTACACGATAAGTTTCTACTCGTATAAGTCTCTCTCTGTTTTTCAAGCGCGTTCATGGAAAAGGCGTCTAAATTTAACAGAGAATGCTCAAAAGTACAGAGTTGTTATTATTCTCTTATGAGCTTAAGCTTTTTGAAACACGTCCCAGGAAAAGTTGAAGAGAAAGAACGACAGAGCCCACTGGCCTGAGTCCATGTCCTCAATCAGGACTAATGCATCCTGAAAGCCTACGCAGGAGCCTTGTGTGCTAATGATTCCGGCCTCTCAGGGTGTGGGAAACAGCAGAAGAGAAACGCATTGCTTCTTCTGCACCAAAAAAACATTTGGTTAAAGGGAAACGGATCAAAAGCGTTTGCCATGCTGCACAGAAACGTGAAAGCATTTTGAGTTTCAAGTCAAAGGATGTGAAGCTTTCTAAATGTGCATCAGATGTCTCTGAGCTCGTCTACACTCTGCATCGCGTTAGAAGACGAGGCTCATTTAGTATTTCAATGTTTTCCAGACACGTTAAAATCTTGTCTTCGTTCACTAGACTCTTTGTCTGAAGTAAGCACACAAATTGGTTTAATCTTTTGACTAAATTTCTTTAAATTAGCGTCGTGAAACTGTTACGTATTACATGTTTTCTAATAACACAGATGAGTTATTAGAAAACCGGACATGATCCAAACATGCCAGCGCTTGTACCATCCTCAAGAAATCCAGATCTGTGAGGATTTAAATTAGAAATAGCCCTGAGCTATATGATAACCCAATACAACATTCAAATTCAGTCCCAATAAAGTTAACATTGAGCAATTTAGTTGAGAAGTCAATCATGTGATTTTTTTTTCTTTCTCCTGTGTGGTGATTTATTTAATGCTCTGAAACGCTTCTATCGCTGGACTGCAGTAAATCAGTCGAGACTGTTTTTGAGGCTCATGACAGCGTCTCTTATTTTGGTTACACCCTGGGAAACGCTCGGTGTTGCCTAGACTTAAATGTGACCGACTCTTCTGTTTAAAATGCACGTCACGCTCGACTGTGGGGTTCAGTACTAACCGTGATTCTCCATCAAGATATTAAGCTCCTTCTGTTTCTTAAATAAAAAGCTGCAAACCTTCTGGATCACACTGTGACCAGCTTTTACACTCCGATCAATAAACATATAAAGTTTCGCTTCCTGATCACCGGTCTGTTTTGCAGTATTGTTTAGAACAGAACATCCTCTCTCTGCCCTCTTCCATGTTCCTGACACTATTTTCAGCCACTTTGTTCTTCTTCCTCTCTCATCCGTTTCCTCCTCTTCGTTATTGTCTTCGACCTCACTACCCCATGGAACCCCTTTACTTGGGTATTAAAATAGACTTGCGATTTACGATTTCTTTTTCATGCAAACAAAGTCAATGTACTGACATAAATATTGTACTTAGATATCGATCAATTCATGATCATAACTATTATTGATTTGATCTTCCCATCCCTTCCTTCTCCCCTTCGCTTTCCCTTACCGGTTCCACATACAGGCGAATGCAGACAGCCAATCAAAACGCAGCAGTCTGAGCAGTACGTGTGCTGCCTGCGAGAAACATGTTCATCTGGTGCAGAGGTTCCTCGTCGATGGTAAACTCTACCACCGCAACTGTTTCAGGTAAAACATCAGAAGCCTGAACACCTGGCTTATTGTTGGTAGACAAACACTAATGGTCTTTGCTTGGGAACTAGTTGTGTGTGTGCGTGTGTGTTTGCTTGGGAACTATTTATTCTGTAACCCGATAAAGCCAACCCTGTGTTTAAATTTCAGGTGTATGGAATGTAGCAGCACTTTATTGCCTGGCTCTTATAAACATGTCGGAGATGCTGGATCTCTGGTCTGCACACACCACTTCACCAGGATATCGTCAAACAGCCAGAACGGCCGTCCTGATTTGAGCAAGCAGCTTAGCTCGCTATCATCCAACTCCAGCCCCGAATCCACACCAAGTGGGGGAGGTTTGGACAAAGCATCGCCAGAGCATTCAGCTGCCAACGAACACATCACTCCATCTGATAACTTGCCCAAGACACACTCTCTGGAGAGAGAGACCAGGCACGATGAAAAGGGAGTGAAAGAGATAAGAGAGGAATTTGAGGATGGTGTGAAAGTACAGATAGAACCCTGCCCTCCAAGTCCCCCAAATCCTTTTGGTGAATCTGACGAAGAAGAACTAAAGGAGGAAGAGCAGCCAAAACCAGCTACAGATGTCGCTAACGGACTCCATCCTGAGACCTCAAAAAAGAGCACCGCTGGAGAGAATCGACCAATTCCTGCCCCTAGAAAAGTGTCTGATCCGTCCCCTAGTGTGCGTCCAGTGCCCAGGCCACGACCAAGACCCTTGCAGAGTCCAGCGAGTGTCAGTGGTGGGTGCTTTAGAAGAGTTACAGTTAAACTAATCCTTTGCATTTAGTTTTTTTTCTACTCTGCCTTAATTCACTTTATATTTAGTCTAAATGTGCCATCCCTCCCATCCTATGTTGCTTTTCTCCATCTTCTGATCTTCCACATTCTGTTCTTCTTTCTTGCTGAACTAGAAAATGAAGGTGCTCGCAGACCAGTTCCACGTGAAAGGTCCCAGTCACCTGCAAGGTAAGACTTTCACCTATTCATCCATCCATTCTCTGTTTGTCATTATTCAAGTTTATGAATGTCCTCATGTGTCATTGTGTCTCATCTCCATGACTGTCATTGCTCCCACCTCCTTAACCAGCTCCATTCAGTCCAGTGACACTACCAAACCCAAAGACCCTCCCTGGTTGGCTCTTGTCAAACAAGAGTCCAAGAAAAAGTTGGCTCCTCCCCCTCCTAGAGCTGTAGCCACTCCTCCTCACTCTACGTGCACTTCTGCCAAGATCGAGGAGGAAACTCGTCCAGCCACGCCCCCTAATCCCTTTGAAGATGACGACAACGCGGAGGCAGAGCCCGAATCCGCAGAAGCATCAGTCCCATCTTCTGTGGTTGCAGTCCATCCGTGGTACCGGATTTCCCAGGATTCTGAAGGCACCTCTGAGAACCCCACTCCAATCCACTCCATGAGTCCAGGAAGTTGCGGCAGCAAAAAACGGCCAGCGCCCAGAGCCCCAAAATCTGTCCCTACAGGTCAGTGCACTGAAAAGAAGCCTGGATTATTCCTACCACATATCCATGAGTCATGAAAGGCTTAATTAATCCAGAAGTTAAGATATCAAGACTTTAAAGGAATAATGGTCTAATGATTAATGTCATGGTTTATTAATTTACATTCTTTATTAGACCTTTATGAAGCATTAACATAATAATAATTTATAACAATGCTTACTAACAAATTAGATGACTTTTATGAATGCTGGCTTGATATAAAGTGTTTGTGGCCATAAGTCCCGTGCAGTTCCTCTTGTCCCTCACTTTGTACGTTTTTCTGTTATCCATTTCCACTGGTGTTCCATTTCCTGCCTGCTCTTCCTTTAGCTCTTCCTTCCTCTCAGTCTTCCTCTGCCTGTCCCTCTCCAGCACTGAGCACCGAGAGCCTGTCCTCCTCTTCATCAGACCACGGTTTCTCCCGAACCCCTGCCACGGCCTCTGCTTCCCCACGGCCGGCCGTTACCGAACAGGAACATCTGTTCACCAAAAGCGTGTCAGAACCGTCAATCAGCAGTCCTGGCTCCTCCCCCTCAGTTCTTTCATCCGAACCTATGTCGCATCTCTCACCTAGTCCCTCTCCCTCGCAGCCCTATAGTAATACTTGCTCAGCACCAGCCACACCTGAGACAAACAGGAGTGCAGGAAGAAAAGCAATGAGACCTCCCCCTCCACGTCCACCAGCCGCTCCAAGTCCTCTGATAAACTCGCCAACCTCACAGCAAAACACACCCAATAAGGTGAGCAGTTTTAGGTCTAATAATCTGTTATGAGGCTTATGTCATAAATGCATTTGAATCAAGGGTTGGGGTTAGTATCATTCATTCATTCATTCATTTTCTACCGCTTATCCAAACTACCTCGGGTCACGGGAGCCTGTGCCTATCTCAGGCGTCATTGGGCATCAAGGCAGGATACACCCTGGACGGAGTGCCAACCCATCACAGGGCACACACACACTCTCATTCACTCACACAATCACACACTACGAACAATTTTCCAGAGATGCCAATCAACCTACCATGCATGTCTTTGGACCGGGGGAGGAAACCGGGGGTTAGTATCATTTGTTAATATAATCAGAATAAACAAATCCATATTATAAGGTTTTAAAATCATACATTCCTACACCTTGATGCTTGTGAACCCCAATTCATTATCACTTCATATAGGAAAAGGGCTCTGCATAAATCCCTCTTATAAACGGCAAGGTTTATTTTCCTAATTTCCTTTTATTTATTTATAACATAAACATGTACTACAATTGAGTCGAATCTGTATCGGGCTTATAACAATACACAGAAACGCGGATGTAGATTTATATTTAGATCCATAACGAGCAAGGCAGATGTGACAGGACAAACGTCCTGAGACGACAGGATCCAGAAACCTTATTCAAAAAGGAACCCGTCCTCTTCTCGGGGGCACCACGTAGTCAGATTTTATATAAAAAGAAATAATCTTAGTTTAAAAAAAAAAAGCAATATTTTTCACTTTTGAAGATCATCAGATATAAATATAAAATCGCAGGCTATTTAAATTTGAAATCATTTTTAAACATTTCATGTTTTACAGATGCAAACCTTCAGCAGTCCATTTATATAACTTATTTTTTTCTTCAGGAAATTTGGCTGAAAAGTTTGGTGTAATACTTTTAATAGCGGTTGTTGTTGAACTGCCATATAATGGATTAGTTTTTGAAGGTTGCCATGACCTCAGTCTAGCAAACACTTTTAAGGAGACTGTGATGAATAATGCGGGTATGCATTTTGCTAACTGCCATCATCGGTCGTCTCCTCCTCTTATCCTTTTCCTGTAAATCCAGGGTTCCCACGCGTCCTGGAAAACCTGGAAATCCTGGAAAATTAATGACCAATGTTCCAGTCCTGGAAAACACATGGAAAATGAAAGAAAACATAAACTGTCCTGGAAAAACTCTTGTTGTCCTGTAAAAAATATCATATTTAAATAGTGATGCGCCGATTGATCGGCCACCGATCATGATCGGCCGATATTGACTAAAAATAACTTGATCGGTGAACCCCAAAAGTGCCGATCAAAAAAGCCGATCACGTGACGTAAATTACTCGCGCGACTTTTTCACACCTGCATGCACGGCGCACAGGTAAACAACAGCAGAGCGGCGCTTACCAGTGGCAACATGAGTTCTCCCGTCTGGAAGTTTTTCAAAGTGTCCGATAAAGACGTAAAGTTAGCCGTTTGCAATGTATGTCGTGATGAAATCCCTCGAGGTGGAAGCAAGCAACGGCATTTTAATACCACTAACATGATTAGGGATCTTAGAACACGCCATACAACTGAATATGCCGAGTATGAGAAACTAAACCAGCCGAAGCCAACAACATCCCCATCCCTCAACCAGCCGACTGTGAGTGATGCATTTAAACTAGTAGTGATGTGAGTGTGACTGATGCCTTTTATGATTGAGACATGAAGGATTTTGTACTCTGTGTTAGTAGGCCGAGGCCCAGCATGTTTTGGTCTGAAACATTTTGTGGCCAATTGTTTAATTTTAATATATTAAAAATTTTATTTACATTTTACAAGTAGCCTGGGCCTGTGTAACCTCATACCATCCTAAGTTCATCTGGTTGGTAACTATCTGCTTGGCCTCCTTGTTTCTCTGCCTTGTTATTTAGAAAGGATGGCATTGGTTTACAGTAGCTTTCATTATTTTATTTTTTGGACGTTCATAATAATAACAGAAAAAAAAACACTTGCCCTAGTTTTGTCCTTTGTGGCAGTAGCCAGTTTTGGTGTAACAAGTTTTACATTTTGCTTGCAATTATAAAATGTAATCAGTGTATTAAGAGGCGACATCCCATTAAGCTGATCTGATGTGTGTTGGTCTGCCTGACCCCTCTTTGTTTGGAATAATTTTAAGTTACTCTGTCTTATTTGGGAAAGATGGCCTACAGTAGCTTTAAGTTCTCATTTTCTAAAATAAACACTTGGTGGTTCTTCAAGATCTTGACTGTAGCCTATTTCTACAGTTTTTTTTCTCAATACAGTTAATTTAGAGTTAATTTCATTTCTAAAAATGGTGCAAACTCTGCTAGATTATAGATAAAAGATTCCCATTCCCCTGCCATTCTGTGATCGGCAGTGATCGGCAATCGGCAGATCATGATCTTGGTGATGATCGGCCCCAAAAATGCTGATCGGAGCATCTCTATTTTTTCTCATTTAAAGAACAGTTTACAACTGGTTGAAACAATTAGTAACAGAAAGCGCTCTGTTCAGGGACGCTGAGTTTTGACGGGTTTTTTGTTATGCTGTTTAATCTCGCTGTGACGGATGACGCTGTCTTGTGTTGGCGGTTTCAGGTGCTAGGAATGGTTTAAGTGCTCGAATGTTTTCAGTAAATGGTGACGGGTAAGCAGGTTATATTAACCTTGTTAATCTGAGTATCATGTGCAAGGGGAATGCACCACAAACTAAAGCATGCATGACGGCATTGGCCTGAGAAAGGAAAGGGTATTTATATGTGCGGTCTTTTTATTTTATAAATGTTGAAATTTCATTCACATGACAAATTGTCTTTAAAAGTATAGTTAAGTAATAGCCATAAAGTGTACATTGTTTTTAAGACTTCTGGAGAGAAGAACATATTACTTTAGGCTGTGAATCTGTGATCCTTGTCTTTTTTTTTGCTAAATTTGAAAAGTCCTGGAAAATGATCTCTGAAAAAGAGTGGGAACCCTGTAATCCATCTTTCTTTCTTTTTTCCTTCCTTCCCATTTTACATTCTCTTCGATTTTCCACCATCAACCCCCTTTCCTCTGTCTTTCTAGCGAGTAAATCCTTTTAATAGGAAGACTTCCCCAACAGTCACCTCCCCACAGTCCAGACCCCCTAAAGGCCCTCGACCTGCTCGCCCTCCAGCCCCCGGACACGGCTTTCCTCTCATCAAACGCAAGGTACCCTTCATCTCTTCATTGTTCCACACAGGGATTAGACCCATGCTGAGTTTTATTTTACACTCCTATCCATCATCCTGTTCCAGCAACTCTAATTAATCTGTCGCTGGCTGTGCAGGTACAGTCAGATCAGTACATCCCTGTCGAGGACATACATGTCGAGATGGGGACACTTGAAAGGCATTTGGATGAGCTGGAGCAGAGAGGAGTGGAGCTGGAGCAGAGACTCAGACAATGCTCTAATGGTGAGGTTTACTGCACTGAACCAGGGGGAGCTTTTTCAGTGGATCAGTGGTTCCTATTACCCCTTTTCCACCAAAAAGAACCAAGTGCTGGTGCAGAGCTAGTGCTGGTGCTGGTTCAAAGTTGGTTCCACTGGCGACCTTCTAAGAACCGGTTTGCCTTTCCATCGGTTAAAGAGCCGTCACAGAGCCGAGTCTGACGTCACTGTATACGGGTCACGTTACACAGCAACTTTAGCGCAGCAGCGGCAAACACAAACACATTAACAATGGCTGATGTTGTTTTACTGTTAATGCTCATGGCTTTGCGAACCTACATTGGCATCCAAACGCGGCAAATAAAACGTGTACGTGCAGCTCTGTGTAATTTGTATAAAATTTGCATAACATTATTTTATCATTAACACAGAAAAAACTTAGCCTTAGCATGTAGCTAACTACTAATTATATGTTCTGATAATTGATCATATTGAGGTAAAGTAAAAGTGTATTAAACATTAGTATACTTAAGGTACATTATCAAATGAGCTAACAGTAGCCCCGCCCCTAGCCCCGCCCACAGTCCCTGACACAAGTGATTCTTAAGTCTAGACCAGCAACGTTTTGGTGCTACTTAAGAACCACTTTTCCTGGTTCAGAACCGGTGCTTTGGCTGTCGAAAAAGAAAGAACTGGTTCTAAATTAGGCTCTGGCTCCGAACCAGCACTCAAACTGCCTCGGTGGAAAACGGGCATTAGTGCACAAGGCTATAGTGCTCTGAGGGAGAGGGATAAATGAGCAAAACCAAACACGAACAATATGTTTGGTAAAAAAAAGTCTTATTTAAATCCTTCCCAATGTGTACTGATGTAACCTGATGTTTCAGAGGAAGAGGAGGAGCGGCTGCTGGTGGACTGGTTCACTCTGATTCACGAGAAACATCTACTGGTACGCCGAGAGGCAGAGCTGGTGTACACGTAAGTTATCGAACACACTGTTAACGCAGAGAATCAACGCATCCTAAGAGTCGAGAAAGGATATTTGGAATATCTTGTAAAAACAAAAGGCCAAGACTGTGGTCTGTTTCCCTTTCAGGGTAAAGCAGCAGCATTTAGAAGAAAGGCAAGCTGACGTGGAATACGAGCTTAGGTGTCTCCTCAACAAACCAGGTGTGTATTGGGAGTCAAACACTGAACACACTGATTCAAAAACTGACTCGCTCACTCACACCGAATCATCGGGCTGAGTGAGTCAGTTTCCCATGACACAACTCTACCAATGACACCGACTCTATCATGTCGGTGTCATGTAACAGAGTACCTCTTAAAAAATAAAAATAAAAAATGGCCAGCGTTTTCAGTGCAAATTTTAGCAGGTGAACAAAAAAAAAAAAATACACACTTTTCAGTGGCCGAAGTTCACGTCCTTCTACGTTAGGCATGAGAAGCAGGAAGGGTGAACAGATCTCTTGTGTACCTTTATAGAAAGTGCAAACAGAGTGAATTAGGGAGTATTTCATTCTGTCTGTTAGAGAAAGAGTGGAACGATGAGGATCGAGACAGGGAGAAGCAGCTGATGGAGGAATTGGTGACCACCATCGAGCAGAGGAACCAGATCATTAACAGCATGGATCAGGACAGACAGAGGTAATCCATTACCCTCACACTTAAATCTGACGGCTTTACAGAAGAAATGTAAACTAGTCTTATTATTTTACTACACTTGTCAGCCTCAGGGTCCTAAAGAGCTCTGTTTTTCTTTAGGGAAGAGGAGGAGGACAAGCTAGTGGCTGCCATGTTAAAGAAAAAAGGTAGATTTCTTTTTGTTGGTTTCTTTCTTTCTCTCTTAGATATTTTCTTTGGAGAACCTGAAAGGTTTTCCGCACATTTCATGTAGAGATCTTCATGAGATTACACTAAAAACGATCCCGTCGTCCATGCCCTATTTATAGACGACGTTTGGGATAAACAGAATATGTTTGTACGTTTAGGCTTTACTAAGCAATCCTTGTCTTCTTTCAGACTTCCATGGAGAGGGTGAACACAGGAAGAAGCCCGGGAAGTTTAAACCCATGAAGGTGCTGAAAAGGCTGAGCCATAAAGGTGACGTCGCAAAGAGCCCAAGTCCACGGAAAGAAAAAAGCTGAACACGAGACATGGACGGACACACGTGTTTAAATATGAGGCTAAATCATGTTCATCCTGGACTCTGTGATGAGTAAAAAGAAGACACCAATTTGTCTGGGTGCAAACTGACCAGTTCTCATTAGAACTTACCTTTGTACATCAGTGCAGTGTCAGTGCCAACAATGGCTTTTACACCATACATTTTCATTGCTAAATACAAATCCGAAGCAAATGTCATTTCTCCCGAATGGTCGATCAGCCAAGATATGCTTTAGTTTTTGCCGTTTCTATTTTCTGAGTTTTGCACTGGAACATGAGTGTGGTGGCCTGTAAAAATCCTGGTGACAATTTCTGCTGTATTTAGTTCTGAAAACTACAGATTTGCCTCAACTTAGACTATTTGTTTTGCATGCATCTGAATCGCAAGTAGTTTCTACCCTGATGTTCCTGAATTCCCATCACAGCACCACAAAGAAGTCTCTTTAAGATTGGAACATTTTGTCATTTTGCTGAAAAGCAAAAGCCAGAATTATTAGAAACAGGTATGAAAGGTTTTGTTTGCAATCATGCATTTTAGATACTTAACTAAGATCTCCTGGTGTGTTGTGGTGCTGTGTAAAGTGTATTCATGCGTTTTAAGATGTCTACCTAAATTCAGATCAATTCAGTTCAACTCCATTTTTTTTGTATAGCGCTTTTATAACAAAGGACTTTGTCTCAAAGCAGCTTTACTGAACAGAACATTTTTCTGTAGATTTATTTGCAGTTATCTCTAATGTGCAAGCACGAGGTGACTGTTGCAAAGAAAAAAACTCTCTTAGATGGTATCAAGAAGCCTTGAGAGAAACCAGACTCAAATGGGAACCCATCTTCAGAGAGAGTGATTTATAGATGTATAAACAAACATCTTATACAGCCAATTGGAGCTGTGTAACCAGGAGCTCCTGAGCGATTCATAAATGACCTCATCGCCTGAGTTCGTTATAAATTCAACACCGACACTGATTCTTCTCTACCGAAGCCTGCGAATGGCTCAACGATCGAGATACAGCATATGTAGAAAAACATTTTGTGTATTGATAAAGAAGTTCTCCTCAAAGTTCTCATGGGGTTGGCAGCTTCTAAACGTATGAGGTGATGCATTAACAGGTGGCTGAGCAAAACCTGCAGGCTTTTAAAAACAAATATTTATACATGAACAGTCTGGTGCTAGAGAGAGAGAGACAGACGGTTACTAACATATCTAATGCAACACTCATTCAAAGCTATTCCCCATAATTCAATGCACTTTCTCAGTGTAGAAACATTATTTACAGTGTAGAAACAGTGTAGAAACAACATTTAAATGTATCTGGGTTGGAACAGACCGATGAAACTAAATTGGGTTCAGTTGAGGTCATGTGACTACAATGAGCATCGCATCACATACCAGCATCACTGAGAAATCTCAGCATTTTCACAAAGCCATGGAAATGCTACCTTTTGCAGTACCGTGTTTAATCCTTGCCTTTTTGAGTCTTAATGTAAGGTTCGGTTTTAGTTTTCAATGTCTGTCTGACTCTTGTTTATGTATTTATAAAGTCAGTCTTGATGTAGAACATGTATATGCGTCATAACCCAGAGGTTGACGTTTCTGTTTTTCTTTTGTCCGTTACTCTGTTAATAGCCTTACTCTGTACATTTTTTGAGTCTTTGTGCCTCTATAAGTTAAAAAAGGGCTTTTGTTGCATAAAAATGTGTTAAAAACATGCAAACATTTGCAGGAGGTAAAAAGGATCATTTTAACTAAATGAACAGCAACACAGGTAGAAACTTAATGTCTATCTTTTACTCCAGTGAAATATATGGGTCATCATTCAAGCAATAAAATAAACAATTTACAGATGTCATAAAGTCATGTAGTGTCTTAGACCGTTAACTAGGCAGTACTGAATTGTGTGTGTGTGTGTGTGTGTGTGTGTGTGAGAGAGAGAAATATATTCTGCTACATTAACTCTGCTCTTCAGCTTTCTTCATTTTTTCCTCTTCCATCCTCGTTGCCTCGCTGCGCGCCCTGTCAATCAGCTCAAGCTCACGGATTTTCTGTGGAAGAAACAAGCAAGATTTTTGTTTAATTTAAAGCTCTGGACTCAAAACGAGAGGTCTTGAGAGAGACGTACTGAAAGCACACTGCAGAGGTTCTTAAGAAATGATCTTAAATTAACTGTGTTTGATGCTAATTGGGATAAATAATAAAGCCACAGAACCTCCTATTACTATGGCTTATATATCCACCAGGAGAAAAACGTCAGGTCCGCATTAACACTATGTATAAAGCCTGCTTGTTTTTTTAACAAGGTTTGGGTGAAATTCTTCTTTTGAGTGAAACACTTCAAAATTCTCTGCAGTCTCTGAATCCCAATTTAAGAACAATTTATCTATGGTCAGGAAAATAATATAGCTATAATACAGATAGAAATTAAATGGAAAGACCAGTTTAGACGATGCCTCTACTAGCTTCCATTCAATATTTAGCACACATTGATTAAATGACATATTTATGATGTTGAATGTTGATTTTTATTTATTTTTGTTACTTTCTTGCTGGAAGATATAACCATAATGTTTTACCTGAGATATTTCAGTGTTAATGATGTGATGATACTGGCTTCCTTTTCCAAGAGCGATCATCTCCTCCAAAAACCGCCTTCTCTCTTCAATCTCATCGAGAACTGTACGGTATGGATACAACCAAAGCCGTGTCACAAACGGCATGCTAAACTAATAGTTAAAACACTCTAAACATTTTAACACTAAACATTTTTAGAGCTAACTGGCAATTCAAATCGAGTCACGCTTTGGATTTGCAAAAAAAAAAAAAAGTTTAAAAATATTCAGAAATATGCCTTCTTACCCTCCTGGAACCTGTCTATCTCACTGTCCTCCACTCTGTTAGGAGGTCTTGTGTGGGATGGCGAAGGCTGTGCTTCTTCCTGGCCTGTCGCGAGGATGTTCTGCAGCCTGTGCTTCTCTTTTTCCAGGTCACCTTCAGCCAGAGGCATCAGGGAGAGAAGAGGGTTATTTATCTTAAAGCATATGCTTTAGAAACTACTATGAAACACGTATGTTGTATTTAGTGAGTTGCAGTGACTTAATCCTGATATCGATATCCTTTATCCTAATCCTTAAAGTCTTTTTTATGAAAAAAACCCCAAAACGAATATTAAACAAATATGTAAAACACAATTAAACAAGTTTCTTGGTGAAAGTAACAACAGATTGAAAATGGATCACAAATCTTTAATGCTGCTGCTCTTTAGTCTGGTGCAGTGACTGCTGGATGTCAGGCAGGTTATGGAATATACCATGTTTTGGTTATGAAATGAATCTACAGTTTTTGCACAACTGTAAGATTAGCTGTTAGCATACGTGTAGCACTGGGCCGAAATCTCTCCCGTGTGTAGTTGTCCCCTGCACAGCATTTCTCTGCGGTGCGTCTCTGTGGTCTGGATGAGACAACTGGGCCTTTGCTGATTCTTATCTCTGGTTTTGTAGATGCCGCAGATGATGTAGGCTTACAGATCAGTGGTAAGGTGCCACCTTCTGGCACACCAACAGAAAGGGAACCGGTTTAGAAAAAAATTCATGCTTTACTGTATTAATAATAAAATGTATAAACAACAACAACAACTAACAATAACAATTAATAATAATGATAATAATAACTAACAATAATAGCAATAACGATTAATAATAATAATAATAATAATAATAATGGATATGAAGGATAGGGCTACTGTCAGAGCTGCTGGTGTGTTAGGAATAAAACACCTATGAGAGTGTTAGTATATAAAAACAATCACAGATGAGGTGGTGTGATGATACCAAAGCAATTTGCCAACAATTACTTCTTAAAAATGAATTATGAATGACAAATAACACAGCTGGTCATGTTACAGAAAAGCATACTGGAAAACTGGAAGTCATCAAGACTGTCCCATGTGGAAACACTTATTATTACAAAAACTGGAGTCTCCTTCAATAAATGTTAAAAAAAAAAACAACAACATATCCTTACAGAGATATGTGTCATATTGCCCATTAAATGTTTGTTCCAGTAAAGAAAATGTTTGAGAAGTACTGCATTAATAAAAATATTAGTCTACCGACTCAAAGCTCCTGATTTGTATACAGATAAATGTGTGTAGCTCAAACAAGACCTGCAACTCATAAGAAGCTGAACAAGTCAAAAGTTAACACATTTTGAAGTACATGAAAATCTTACTCTTCAGCTCAGTGTTGATCTGTCGCTGCTGAAAGTTGGTGAGCCGTGATTCTCTCATCATGACTGTGGGCAGACAGACACACAGACAGACAGACAGACAGAGAGACAGACATAGACACACACAGACAGACAGACAGACAGACATTGACATGCACACACACACACAGACAGACACACACACACACAGAGACAGACACACACAGAGACAGACACACACAGACAGACAGACAGACACACAGACAGAGAGACACACAGACAGACAGACAGAGAAACACACAGACGTGCACACACACACAGACAGACAGACACACGCACATACACACAGACAGACAGACATAGACACACACACAGACACAGACAGACAGACATTGACATGCACACACACACAGAGACAGACACACACAGACAGACAGACAGACACACAGACAGACACACACAGAGACAGACACAGACAGACAGACACACACAGAGACAGACACACACAGACAGAGACAGACACACACACAGACAGACAGACAGACAGACATTGACATGCACACACACACAGACAGACACACACACACACAGAGACAGACACACAGACAGACAGAGAGACACACAGACAGACAGACAGACAGACAGAGAGACACACAGACGTGCACACACACAGACAGACAGACACACGCACATATACACAGACAGACAGACATAGACACACACACAGACACAGACAGACAGACAGACATTGGCATGCACACACACACACAGACAGACACACACACACACACAGAGACAGACACACACAGACAGACAGACAGACACACAGAGACAGACACAGACAGACAGACACACACAGACAGACACACACACAGACAGACAGACAGACAGACAGACATACACACACAGACGGAACAGACAGAGAGACACAGACAGACACACACAAACACACACACAGAAAATCAATCAATAAATCAATCAATAAAACAATCAATCAGTCAACATCACTAAAACATACCTTGTATTAATTCCTGAGTGTCTTTGCTGTACTTGAACCGTGGACAGTCCCACAGTCCCTTATTGTTGTTGCTCACACTCTTCATCCTGTCCATCTCAGACCGCAGACAGTAAAACTAATGAAAACAACTAACTAAAACAGATATTGCCGACTTTTGGTTTTAAGCGAATCGATTTTTTTAAACTTAAAACATAAACTAACAGAAACAGAAAAGTATCAAAAAATAAACTCAGCAAAAACAAACGATTCCATTAGTGACACAAACACAGCAACTTCCGGTGAAGTTGCCATGGATACAAGAATACAATCAATTCAGAAAGACGTCAACAGGTGGCGACAAAGTAGAAAAATATAGACGTGTGTGTGTGTATGTGTGTGTGTGTCTGTCTGTCTGTCTCTCTCTGTGTGCGTGTGTGTGTGTAAAAAATATTCATAATATTAAAAAACTAAACTATATTTTATACATAGTTTAGTATGGAGTGAATCTTTAGTAAGCTGCTATGACCTTCTCTATAAGCATCATTTCTGTTAATCACTTTACACACTGATAATACTGAAACTGTTGATGGGTAGAAAAAGTTTGAAAAATTTGCACCTTTTGTCAACATGAGCTTAGCTGCGTATGGGTTTTGATGTCTTTTAAAGTCTAATGAACTACTGAACCTCTCACTGCACCCGCTGCACTGAAACACCCTTTGTCCCTTACAAAGTACAATATGTTCGCCTGAAAGATGTAACGCATACGAGCTCCTCCCAAACTTTAGTTTTCTGGGGGACTTTCTTTTGATCGTTTGCTCTTCATCCTCTTCATCAGAAGACTGGTTGGACTTGCCTGCAATGTCATGAGAGAAAAATACAACTTGAAATGTATAAATGCACTCAAAGTATGAACTTCACCAACTTAAATTAATAACCAATAATCTCATGTGATGATAAAACTCAAAACATAACAGATCTTAAGATTCTGTGATACTAAGAGGAGATGTGAACACCATGTGATCTTTTGCATCAATACAACATTTGTCAGACTGTATATTTATAATCACACCCTCCAGTGTCACCCATATGAGGATGAGGTTCCCCTTTGTGTCTGGTTCCTCTCAAGGTTTCTTCCTTTACCATCTAAGGGAGTTTTTCCTCCCCACAGTCACCTGAGTCACCTCAGACTTGCTCATCGGGGATAAATACAAACACATTGTGAACTAAATCTATCTAATATTAATCTTGAATTTTGTATTATATTAATCTTTATATTATATTATAGGCCATTTCTAGACAAATGAAGGCTAAACTGGTGAGAATGAGGAGTTTTTTCGTGTGGTGTTTCAGTCGCAGTCAGAGACGGATACGTTCAGACAACGAGCAGGAGAGAAGAGCCACACAGACCTGAAATTAAAATCTACTGCTTGGCTTTGGAGTCTGTCAGACTGTTTTCATTCTAATAGCAAACTATTTATAATCACTTCCTCTGCAAGTTCTTAGTAGTGATGTGACATACAGCTAAGTACGGTGATCCATACTCAGAATTTGTTCTCTGTGTTTAACCCATCCAAAGTGCACATACACAGCAGTGAACACACACACACCGTGAACACACACCTGGAGCAGTGGGCAGCCATTTATGCTGCACCTCAGTCGTGGCCAGCCCGAGACTCAAACCCACAACCTTAGGGTTAGGAGTCAGACTCTCTAACCATTAGGCCACGACTTCCCCATGACTTTATTCTCTACACATGAGCAAAGAAAAGGTAACATTTTTTTATACACAATTTTATACCAGACTGGTATAAAGTTAATTTAGAACAAGTCAGTAGATTGTTAGTGGAGCCTTAAGTTTAAGTGGGGCTTTTCAAAATGATTTCAAAAATAAGGCTTTTTAATTATTTTTTTTATTGAAATCCTTCAGAAAACACCATACAGCACTTTAATTTCAATTACATTAATATTGCCAAGAAGTCAATTCACATTCACTACAAATAAGGCAAAAAATTACTTAAAAAAATGAATTTGAAAAAAATATTAATTGAATAAATTGTGCTTAAAGACGATATAATAATTTGCACATATTTTAATTAAAATAGTATTATAGAAAGAAGGTTAAATTAAATTATTTTTCAATGTTTACATGAATCACTTTCTTCATTTGTTTTAGAGCAAAACTCAAATCGCTAAGTATGCGGTTAAATTTCCTGTTCTGTTGAAAATTGTCAAAACAGCAAGAATTACCAAAGAAATCGTTACAGAGACCGTCATTAAAGACACTTCAGCAAGAGTAAAGTATTTTTCATGTAGCTAATCTGGACAGAGACCTCAGTCTCAGTCTGTAAATAACAAGCACAATGTATATTCAGATGCATGTTCTTCTTTGCTGTGATACTCGTGAGTAGTTGTGAGTTTATTGTGCACTTTATGTCTCGTGCTGCCCCTGTGTTAAGTAATAAATAAAGACTCTCGTTTGCTCTTGTGTTTCTGCTTTACTAAATGCCCGGCCCACAGCTGCCCGACGCTCCAACACATTTAGAGCGCAGATGAGGCATCTTTCTAGCATGTTTCTAGGCTGTGGGATACAAAGAGCAGCATTAAGGCTTTTCCAGAGCAGGAATCTTCTCTGGCTGGTTGTTCTGAATCCTTTGCTGGTAGATAAAGTTGCTGTAAGGCTTCTGCTCAGTGTGCAGCAGTTTGTACACTGTGAGATGCTATGACAGAGTCTGAGCTGCACTGAGAGATGATGTTTGTGTAAACGGTTTTCCACAGAGATCACAGTGCCAAGGCTTCGGTCCTCTGTGCGTTCTTTGTTCGACGATAAGACGGAACGGTGAAGAAAGGCCTTATCACACCGAGAGCACTAGTGATACTTTACTCTGGTGTGCACTATACTGTAGGTTGTGATCCTTGTGAAACGTTTTTTTTCTGCACTCTTAAGGCTTCTCTCCAGCGTGAACCTTCTGGTGTCTTCGCACTTGCGATCGCTGTGAGAAATCTTTTCCACAGCGCGTGCAGTGGTACGGCTTCTCCTCCGGATGCACGTTTTGATGTCTTTTAAAGTCTAATGAACTACTGAACCTCTCACTGCACCCGCTGCACTGAAACACCCTTTGTCCCTTACAAAGTACAATATGTTCGCCTGAAAGATGTAACGCATACGAGCTCCTCCCAAACTTTAGTTTTCTGGGGGACTTTCTTTTGATCGTTTGCTCTTCATCCTCTTCATCAGAAGACTGGTTGGACTTGCCTGCAATGTCATGAGAGAAAAATACAACTTGAAATGTATAAATGCACTCAAAGTGTGAACTTCACCAACTTAAATTAATAACCAATAATCTCATGTGATGATAAAACTCAAAACATAACAGATCTTAAGATTCTGCGATACTAAGAGGAGATGTGAACACCATGTGATCTTTTGCATCAATACAACATTTGTCAGACTGTATATTTATAATCACACCCTCCAGTGTCACCCATATGAGGATGAGGTTCCCCTTTGTGTCTGGTTCCTCTCAAGGTTTCTTCCTTTACCATGTAAGGGAGTTTTTCCTCCCCACAGTCACCTGAGTCACCTCAGACTTGCTCATCGGGGATAAATACAAACACATTGTGAACTAAATCTATCTAATATTAATCTCGAATTTTGTATTCTATTAATCTTTATATTATTCTTTATAATAACCTTTTGTTCTATGTTTATGTTCTGTAAAGTTGACTTGAGACAATGTCAATTGTAAAAAGCGCTATACAAATAAATTTGAATTGAATTGAATCTTAATATGCATTCTTTTTTTTTCTCTCCAAAAATTAAAGCAACCTTCGAAATCCAAATGGGAGAAATTAAGAACGCCTATTTTTATTTCTATAAAAGCAAAACTTTTGCCAGTTTGGTTGTCCGGACTATTCAGATGTGTGCCAAGAAGAAAGGTCATCAGCCATGACCTCAAGAGAAGCAACTGTTGCTGCTTATCAATCTGGAAGGGATTATAATAAAGCCATCTCAAACAATCTTAAAACTCACCGTTACAAGTGAAGAGCTTGAGATAGTTGTCAATCAATTAATCCCAAATTACGTTTAGACCAATTAATGCTCAAAGATGTACAGAAAACCCCAAAACCTCATCATGTGACTCACAAAAACAAAATGGAGCACAATGTAGGTTTGCAAAGATCCTACAAATCTTCTGATGTACATTAAATACAATAATCTCAGGCCGCATTGATTCCGTGATGTCTTTCGTCTGCGACCTCTCAATATCCTTTATTTAAGACAGAGGAATTCTCTGTTCTGTTTGAATAAACATGTGCAGACACTCCGTCGTCATACAACTGTAAAGACGTTGGCTATCGCCCCGTTGACACCTTTTCTGCCAACTGTTAATGCCTCGAATAATGCCAAAGACCACAAAAGAAGGTTCGTTTGTCTCTCTTTTACATTTACAGCATTTGTCAGACGCTCTTATATCCAGAACGACTTACATTATCTCATTGTTTTATACAGCTGAGCAATTCAGGGTTAACGGCCTTATTCAGGGTCCCAACAGTGGCAGCTTGGTGGACCTGGGATCGAACTCACAACCTTCCGATTGGTAGAGTCCAACACCTTAACCACTAGGCTACCACATGCCCCTGATAGCAGCTCATAGGTAGCAACAGCGGTGCGATTCAGGCGTCTTTACCTCCAACATGAACCTAAAAGATAATTATATCATATTCGAAATCTTCTTCGGACTGATGAGACCAAGGTGGAGATGTTTGGTCGTCTTGACGACGCCATGTCGGCCAAAACAGAACACATCTGTCGAGAAGCTACAAGTCCTGGGAACCTTGCAGTCGTTGAGACAAAAATGAACTCCGCTTTATAGCAGAATAAACTTCTGACACACACGAGACACACACGAGGTCATCTGTCCAACAACATCAACAAGATATTTATGTTATTTTGTAATTGACTGACATTCGTTGTCAATTACATGGACTTTCCATGAACATCGTGACCACAAGCTAATTCTTATTCAGTCCAGATGTTTGCATCCATTTTTTTTAAGTACATTTATATTTAAAATCCAAACAAATACTAACTGGAAGAAATGAACTTTGTGTAGCCGGATTTGTCTTCTGACTCACCTTCGACTGCTGCCTTCCTGCAATCCACCAGTTTCACCAAACACACCTTTAACTGAGCCTCCAGTCTTTGCTGGTCTCCATCAAACCTGCTGATTTGACCTGAAAGCACAGAAGAAAATGTGCTGAAAGCAGGATCAGGTTGTTAAAGCAAAACTGGACTGAAGCAGTATGTTTTTATGAAGACGTACCGATATTTAATAAAATAAAGATTTTATTGAAATTAAGTTTTTTTTTTTATGTTTGTCCAAGTTCATAAAAATTGGCTAAAAACGTTTTGTGCCACTGCTTCATTAGCTAATGTCGACTGTGTAAAATAAAGAAATAAATACATCCTTTTAGATTCCCGAACATTACATTTTTCACCTAAGATGAAAGTTACAGTAAAACGTTGTCTGAACGATCGTGTCAGTAAAGACGTCAGCATGTTACGTAATTAAAGACTTTTTAGACATTTACGGCATTTAGCAGACGCCCTTCATCCAGAGTGACTTACAACTGAGCAATTGAGGTTTAAGGGCCTTGCTCAGTAGTGTTAATTTCGTCAGACGAGACGAGACTAAATATGTTCGTCAACAACCTTTTTTTTTTTCATGACTAAGACGAGACGATGACAAGACTGCACCGCTGTCCAAAAACGCTGACTAAGACGAAATTAACATGCATTATTATTATCAGAAACATTGGAAGCAAGGCTACCCGTACACACTGTTTTCCTCGGGCAACGGTTTCTGATGTTAACAAGGAACTTTGCAACATTCTGATGAAACATAAGTCTGTCAGTCGGATTGTCATACATGTGGGAAAGAATGATATCTGGAAAGAGCAGTCTGAGCTCCTTAAGTGGGATTTCAATGATTGAAAGTTCAATCATTCATCAGTGGACCTCTCCCAGCCAGAGGAACAAATATGTTTTCTCGGCTACTAAAGGCCATGTCCACACTAATACGCTTTCGTTTGAAAACGTATATTTTTCTCTCCGTTTTGGCCTTTCGTCCACACTGAGACGGCGTTTTAAGTCAACGAAAACGTAGCTTTTGGAAGACGCTCTCCAAAGCGGATAAATTTGAAAACGCCGTCTTCGCGTCTTAGTGTGGACGGTGAAGACGGAGG
The DNA here is from genome assembly GCF_030014155.1 of Tachysurus vachellii. Lineage (NCBI taxonomy): Eukaryota > Metazoa > Chordata > Actinopteri > Siluriformes > Bagridae > Tachysurus > Tachysurus vachellii. The sequence goes on along the minus strand of NC_083463.1, from coordinate 28,038,806 downwards.
CTTTTGAATACTATGACGCATTTTTAGTCATGTGATGCAGTCGAAAGTAAATAAACGCCTAGCGGAAATGACGCAGGTTGAAGCTTTACTCATGCGCAGTAGGGAGATGTGAGCGTTTTCATACATTTCAGTGTGGATGAGCAACTTTTGGAAAACGTTTGAAAATGATAATGTGGACGCGGAGCGTTTTTAGACGTAAACTCCGTTTTCAAATATATCCGGATTAGTGTGGACATGGCATAAGTTTAAATTCATGGCTGCAAAAAACCTGCACCATGAGAGGACTGAATTACATTGACAATTTTAATATCATCTGGAGTCAAAGGCAACTTTTTAACACAGATGGTGTCCACCCAAACAAACTAGGTGCTAGGTTGCTTAAAGACGATATCTTTTTCTCCCTTCATCATTCATCAGCTGTGTGCCAGTCCACTCCTGGACGGCCTAAATGACCACAGGATTTCGCACCAACACCTGGATGGACATTCCGTTGACAAGGATAAAACTCCGCAGCCACAACAACTACTGTTCACAGACACAGCTCAGGCTGAGCTCTGCACACAGACCTCACTACAGCTGGATGGTGAATCAACACCCAAGGACGTTTCTGTGGATAACAACCGGGAAAACCAAGATAACACTCCTCAGCCTCCAGGAACACCAGAATCACAGCTGATGTCATCACACTCTCTTTCCTTCTCTCCAACATCACCACTTCTGTGCTTTTCAGAGAAAATGGAGAAACTGGTATCTGCTGGAACTTCTATTGCTGCCAGTCCCCAAACATCAACCAAGGAACGGCGGGCTCCACAACCACCAAAGCCTCCGGGCCCAGCCTGCCCTCCCTCTCCATCTGAGAGAGCACTCCGACCTCTGCCTCAACGTCAGGGATCACACCAGCCCTCATCTGCAAACAGCACTGGTAACTGATATGTGTTGGGTCCCTGCTATGACTGCAGTAGCAATCAGAAATGTTTTCAGAACAAGCGGGAGCCCGATGTCCCTTTAGCTTTCCCTATCTCTGTCCTGATATGTGATAGAAAGACGAAGGCCCTCTCCAGCCGCACGACAATTCTATCTAATCTACTGCCTATTAGACGTCATTCTGAGATGGATACAGGGCCAAAACCAGTTACTGTTAAATTAGCACTTCTGAACATCCGTCCATTAAAGAACAAATCATTTTTAGTTAATGATCTTATCACCACTAACAACCTGGACTTCATGTTTCTAAATGAAACCTGGTTAGATGACAGCTGCAGCGCTACAGTCCTCAATGAATCGGCACCACCCAACTTTACGTTTATAAGTGTCTGTAGAGCTGTTAGAAGAGGTGGAGGAATAGCTGCTTTATTCAAAGATGCGTTTCAATGCAAGCAAGTGTTACTTGGTGATTACCGGTCTTTTGAATATTTGTGTATTGCTCTAAAAGGTACACCACGCATTCTGTTTACAATTATTTATACAGTAGGCCTCCCAAATACACCCCGACATTTGTTGATGAATTCACAGAACTTTTATCAACAATCTCCACTGAATTTGATCATTTTGTTATTGCTGGAGATTTCAACATTCATATAGACAATGCAGAAAACAATACTGCAATCGAACTGTTAAATGTTTTAAACACTTTTGATCTGGCCCAGCACGTGCAAGGTCCTACACACAATAAGGGACACACTCTTGATCTGCTCATTAGCAAGGGTCTAAACATTTCATCCACTGTTATCAAGGATGAAGCGCTGTCTGACCATTTCTGTGTTTACTTTGATTTATTGATCTGTCCTGCCACTGATGCTAGATCTGTCTATGTCATAAAAAAAAAGGTTTATAAATGAAAACACCAGTGAGGTATTTATGAATGCTAGATCAATGTTGCCAAACATATCGGCAGTCTCTGTTGATGTTCTCCTTGAAAATTTTAACTTAAAAGTTAAAGATGCTATTGATGGTATAGCTCCAGTAAAGGTCAGGATGATCACTGGCAGACGTAAAGCACCTTGGAGAAACACAACAGCTGTACAGAGCATGAAAAGAACATGCAGAAAAGCTGAACGTGTGTGGCGGAAAACAAAACTTGAAGTACATTATAGCATCTATAAGGACAGTGTTCGTGCTTTCAATGTAGAACTAGGCACAGCTAGACAGATCATCTTCTCAAACATTATAAACAACAACATAAATAACACTCGCACTCTTTTTTGCTACTGTAGAGAGACTAACAAACCCCCCAAATCAAGTTCCTAGTGAAATGCTCTCTGACAACAAATGCAATGAGTTTGCAACCTTTTTCTCTGAGAAAATCAGTAATATCAGAATGGCAATAAATACGGCCTCATATTGTAATGTGGTCAGTCAGACCTCATTACAACAACCTCAGAAATTTGTCATTTTCTCAGAATTTGACATAATTGATATAAAAACCTTGGAAAAAAAACAGTACAACATCTTAAAGCATCAACGTGCAGCCTTGACACCGTCCCCACATCCTTTCTCAAAAAGGTATTTAACTGTTTAGAAACTGACCGCTTAAAAATAGTAAACACTTCTCTGCTCACAGGCACTTTTCCAGAGTCCCTAAAAACGGCAGTTGTTAAGCCTCTCCTTAACAACCTAGACAAAACCATACTTAGCAACTACAGACCAATCTCAAATCTTCCCTTTATAGGCAAGACCATTGAAAAGGTTGTTTTCAATCAGCTGAACAAATTCTTAAACTCAAATGGCTATCTGGACAATTTTCAATCTGGTTTCTGCCAACATCACAGCACAGAGACAGTGCTCATAAAGATTCATTCATTCATTCATTCATCTTCTACCGCTTATCTGAACTACCTCGGGTCACGGGGAGCCTGTGCCTATCTCAGGCGTCATCGGGCATCAAGGCAGGATACACCCTGGACGGAGTGCCAACCCATCACAGGGCACACACACACACTCTCATTCACTCACACACTACAGACAATTTTTCCAGAGATGCCAATCAACCTACCATGCATGTCTTTGGACCGGGGGAGGAAACCGGAGTACCAGGAGGAAACCCCTGAGGCACGGGGAGAACATGCAAACTCCACACACACAAGGTGGAGGCGGGAATCGAACCCCGACCCTGGAGGTGTGAGGCGAACGTGCTAACCACTAAGCCACCGTGACCCCTGCTCATAAAGATAATAAATGATATTCGCTTAAACTCTGATTCAGGTAAAATATCAGTGCTGGTGCTACTAGATCTTAGTGCTGCCTTTGACACGGTAGATCACACCATAATCTTACATAGACTGGAAAACTGGGTAGGGCTTTCTGGGATGGTCCTCAAATGGTTTAAATCATACCATTAAATCAAGGGAGAGGTTACTATGTGAACATAGGTAACCATAAATCTGAGTGGACATCCATGACATGTGGAGTCCCACAGGGCTCAATTCTTGCACCGCTTCTCTTTAATTTGTATATGCTCCCAATTGGTCAAATAATGAAAAAGAACCAAATTGTTTACCACAGCTATGCAGATGACACCCAGATATACTTAGCCCTGTCCGCTAATGACTACAGCCCCATTGACTCTCTATGTAAGTGCATTGATGAAATTAACAGTTGGATGCGTCAAAACTTCCTCCAGTTAAACAAAGACAAAACCGAAGTCATTGTATTCGGAAATAAAGATGAAACTCTCAAGGTTAACACACACCTTGACTCTAGGGGTCTAAAGACACAAAATAAAGTCAGAAATCTTGGTGTAATTTTAGAGTCTGACCTTAATTTCAGTGGCCATGTGAAAGCGATAAGCAAATCAGCTTACTACCATCTCAGAAATATAGCCAGAATTAGATGTTTTGTCTCAAGACAGGACTTAGAGAAACTTGTCCATGCTTTCATCACCAGCAGGGTGGATTATTGCAATGGACTCCTTCCTGGGATCCCCAAAAAGACCATTAGACAGCTGCAGCTCATACAGAACGCTGCTGCCAGAATTCTGACCAGAACCAAAAAATCTGAGCACATCACTCTAGTCCTCAGGTCCTTACACTGGCTTCCAGTTACATTTAGAATAGTATTATTACTCGTTAATAATAATAGAAAAGTATTGTTACTCGTTTATAAATCACTTCATGGCTTAGGACCGAAATACATTACAGATATGCTAACTGAATATAAACCAAGCAGACTACTCAGATCATTAGGATCAGGTCAGTTAGAGATACCAAGGGTTCACTCAAAACAAGGTGCGTCAGCATTTAGTTATTATGCCACCTATAGCTGGAATCAGCTTCCAGAAGAGATCAGATGTGCTTCAACAGTAGACACTTTAAAATCAAGATTAAAAACACATCTGTTTAACTCTGCATTTACTGAATGAGCACTGTGCTGCTTCACACTGACTGCACTTTTTATCCAAATTACTTTTACTCCTGTTTTATTCTTTGTAACATATTTTAAACGTTTTTTTATTGAAATCACATTTATTTTCTTTAATTGTTCTTTGTTTTTATTATGATTTTATCGTATGTCTCTTATTTTTACATATATTTTTTTTTCTCTCTTATAAACTGTTTTCTGAGAGTGTGTGTGTGTGCCCTGTGATGGGTTGGCACTCCGTCCAGGGTGTATCCTGCCTTGATGCCCGATGACGCCTGAGATAGGCACAGGCTCCCCGTGACCCGAGGTAGTTCGGATAAGCGGTAGAAAATGAACGAATGAATGAATGAATGAAACTGTTTTCTAATTTCTATGTAAAGCATAGAAATCTTCAAACGGCGGTTGAAAACCTACTTATTCAGGAAACACTTCAACTAGCACTTCTTTCCCTAACTTTTGCATTTATAAATAAATAAATAAATAAAAAAACACCTTTGACACTTTTCATTGTAACTTTGAACAAATGTTTTAAACTCATGGTACAGTATCTTAAGTATGTAACCTAGTGAGCCAGCATTAATGTAGTCAATGTTAGAGATTTAAGCACTTATGTATGTCGCTCTGGATAAGGGCGTCTGCCAAATGCTGTAAATGTAAATGACAGACTACATACTGTACTTACACAAAGGAATAAAACCATTGTTCTTGGATTCGGGATCATAAGCCTCACCTTCTGGATCACTTTTAGCTGCTGTTTTTCTGCTTTGGATTTTTCCGCAATCCACCAGCCTCACTGAACTCATCTTTAACTGAGCGTGAAGTGTTTGCTGGTCATCAAAACTACTGGATTTATCTGGAATATTGAAACAAACAAAGAAACAAAAAAAAAAAGACAACTCTTTAAACCAAGTCTTTAAACCAAGCTAGGTTTGTTAGAGCCAAATTTTCCTATGGTTAGTAAAAACCAGACATGTTTCACAAGCTATAGCTCATTTCTTCAATATGAAAAGCTTCCAACATTTCATTCTAGAGGTGACTTGCTGAATATCCTACATCACCGTATGTATATACATACACTGTATATACATAATTATATATATATATTCATAATACTATTTCTAATTCCGGCTTAGATGCTGACTGCATGGGGGGCACGGTGGCTTAGTGGTTAGCACGTTCGCCTCACACCTCCAGGGTTGGGGGTTCGATTCCCACCTCCACCTTGTGTGTGTGGAGTTTGCATGTTCTCCCCGTGCCTCGGGGGTTTCCTCCGGGTACTCCAGTTTCCTCCCCCGGTCCAATAATAAACAAAAACAAGGTAACAAAGTATTTTAAACATGTGCAATAACAAATTTAGAAAAATGTGCAATATTACCTACAGTATGTGCAATATACATCTTTTTATACATTTTGTTTTGTACATACTGTATATTATATTATGTCTCCATTCTTTTTTTATATATATTTGCATTTTATTGCTCTTGGCAGCTGTAACAGTGAAATTTCCCCATTGTGGGACGAATAAAGGTTTATCTTATCTTATCTTATCCATGATCATAGGCCAATCTTCTGACTTACCCTCAGCTTCTACTTTTCTGTAATCCACCAGTCTCCCTGAACTCATCTTTATCTGAGCTTGGAGTGTCTCCTTGTCTCCATCAAACATGGTGGATTCACCTGGAGCTTAAAAACACAAAGAAACCATCATCAAAAAAAAATCTTCATCATCATCATCATCATCATCATTCTGTTCCTAATTACCTCCAGAAGGCAGATTTTCGGACATTATGTTTCCATTGCGTGTCTGTATGTTCCTGATGTCCACCAGTTTGACTGCACAGATCTTTAGATCAGTCTGATCTGAGTGCTGAACCTCGTCTCCACACCACAAACCCTCTGAGTTTAAACTGCACACTTCCGCCATAGACTGCAGCTGCATCATCATCTGTCTCTCACTCACTCACACACACACACACACACACGTCTACAAACCTAATACAACGTTTATAACAACAGGAAGATTGTTAGACACCGTAAACACGACGCCTCTTAAAAACTTCCTGGAGGTAAAATATTAGAGACTCGATGTCATTTACACCAAACAACAATAGACAAATTTGCTGATTTTACTTCCGGGTGACATTAGAAAGGATTTTTTTTTTTTCAAAATAAAAACCTCAAACTACAACAATTATTATAACTAATAGTAATAATAATCGTCAAAATAAATAACAATAATAAAAAATAAAATACACTTTAATCATAATTTAGCTTCGGATAAATTATGTTCTGTGGACATTATTTTAGACATGTAATTATGTAATGCTTCCTTTCTTTCTTTCTTTCTTTCTTTCTTTCTTTCTTTCTTTCTCTTTTTTAACATTAAGGTAACTGACACAATTATTTTATTTATTTTAAATGTATTATTTAATTGCAAAATGCAAATATATATATATATATATAATGTGTTTAAAATGTGCATATCTTTGCACATTTTATATTTACATTATATATATATATATATATATATATACACACACACACACACACACACACACACACACACACACACACACACACACATATATAATAAATAAATAAATAAAAAATGTCCTTGTGGTAACTTTCGTTGCTCTTCGAAATCGTAAGACTTGTAATTTGAATTAATGCACATAAAATTTGCTTTTACTTCCGGTCCCAGTTAGTTCTTGTTTTAGGACAGAGACGCAGCGGCCCTGTTTCTACTGCGCATGAGTGAACGGTAGCTAAGCTTAGTTAGCACAAATTAGCAAAACATTATTATTAGTAGTAATAATGGTCTAACAATCCTTCTACATCGGACACAACAATGTAAATGTTCACATGAACCTTGTTAATGAAGTAAAAGGTGAAGGACTGAGTTTATTCTGACTGACATTAAGCTTTATTAGCCATATTGTCCGGTTGCTACAGGAAGTTATAGGTCTCCCACTGCGCATGCGCGTCTGTTGATCGTTTTCCTGCTGCTTTTTAGAGGTATGTCACTTAAACATCTTAAACATGTTTCTTAGTGTTCATATGTTTATATAAATATGTATCTTGCTCATGTTAGTGCAGTATGTAGTAGTGCAAGCTGGATCAATGCTAATACCAATGTGGAGATGCTGCATTTGTGCTATGTGTGTAAAAGTGAATTAGAATGAGACCCATGCCACCTGTTGCACCAGATGTTTGTTTGTTTGGAGACTAAGTGCTTAATGTGGAAGCTAGGAACTACAAAGTTTCTACTTAATTTACAGCATTTAGCAGACACTCTTAGTGACTTACATTTTTCTTATTTCAGTTTATACACCTGAGCAATTGAGGGGTAAGGGCCTTGCTCAGGGGCCCTGCAGTGACAACTTGGTGGACCTGGGATTCAAACCAGTGACCTTCCGATCAGTAGTCGAACACCTTAACCACTGAGCTACCACATCCTACTTACTTACTTACTTACTATACTTACTATTATACAGGCTTGTCTGTAATTGGGTGCTTATACAACATATACAGTTTAGATACAGACACTAGTGACTGACTGCATGCAACGGAAATGCACTAAAGAAGCATAACGAGCGACTTGTACACCGCAAAACTACGCTACGTCCAGATAGTTTCTTTGAGTTGAAATGCGCCTTAGTGACAGTAGTCAGGGAAGTGATGGGAAGGAAAGGAAGGTGCATTGCGATGTGCTGGATAAATAATACATGTTAAAACTACACAAACACAAGTTTAGTATTCAAAAATGTTCTACAGTTTAGAAATGACAATTTATTTATTTATTTTTTCACTTAAAAATAATACAAGTACTTGTAAAAATGTATCCGAGTCAATGTCTGTTTGTTGAAATGTGAATGGAGTCCCGCATTAAAGCAATGTTCGGAGAGGATAGATGGAAAAGTGTAAAGAAAGGAAAAAAAAATAGCTTGATGAGATCACTGTGTAGGAACTCAAGAAACGAATGACACAAGACCTTGTTAAATCCTGCAGACCACCTCAGATTTGTTGTTTTTCCTTAAAAGTCTACAATTTTCAGACTCCGAGAGATTCTTATGCAGAAGAACTACACTGCATATTAATTTACATTTACAGCATTTGGCAGACGCCCTTATCCAGAGCGACATACAGAAGTGCTTAAGTCTCTCAAATGAAATCAAATCAAATTTTATTTGTCACATACACATACATAGAGAGTACGACATGCGGTGAAATGCTTTTTATGTCTTTCCGGTATTCAAGCATAAAAAGGAATGGAATTAAGGATAAAACTAAAACCAAAATCAGGTAGATAAATAAAAAGTATAAACTATATAAAATATGTGAAAATATATGTATATACATAAATGCGTTGTATTGGCAGTACAAGTTAAAATGATTTTGTGATTGTCCTTAAAGTTTCCATGTGCAGTATGGTGTGTATAAAGTGGCACTGTGTTGTGTCATAGTGCAAAAAAAGGTTGTGCAGGAAAAAAGTGAAGATGGAGGGAGAGGTCCAGTGCTTGATCCTGGGTGTTTCCTAGTTTAAACTCCGAATGGCCTACGGGAAGAAGCTTCTCCTCATTCTCTCTGTGTTCGCTTTCAAGGAGCGGAAGCGTTTCCCTGAACGCAACAAAGAAAATAATCCATTGTTGGGATGGCTGAGATCCTTTACAATCTTCCTGGCCCTGGTTTGGCACCACATGCTGTAGATGTCCTGCAGGTCAGGGAGCTTTGTGTGGATGGTACGTTCAGCTGACCGCACCACCCTCTGGAGGGCTCCCCTGTCCTGCATGGTGCTCTCTCCAATGGGGTCCCGTTGATGTTTAGCTGTTGGTATGACCGCTCCTGCTTCGTGCTGAAGTCCACTATCAACTCCTTGGTCTTGCTGATATTCAGGAGAAGATTGTGCTCCTGGCACCATCTCTCCAGGTTTTTAGTCTCCTGTAGGTAGGCCGTCTCTTCGTTGTTGGAGATCAGGCCCACCACAAAAGTGTCATCAGCAAACTTGATGGTGATGGTTAAGTTGGAAGTGGCCACAGAGTCATGTGTGTACAGTGAGTACAGCAGGGGGCTCAGGACACAACCCTGGGGAGCTCCAGTGCTAAGGGTGATGGTGGATGAGGTGTGTTTGCCCACCCGTACGGCTTGTGGTCTGTCTGTCAGGAAGTTAGAGATCCATTGACACAGCGGCAGGCTGTGTCCCAGGACCTCCAACTTAGAGGTGAGCGATGAGGGAATTATGGTGTTGAACACTGAACAACTGTAGTCAACAAACAGCATTTTTGCATAATTCCCATTTCTGCAGTCCAGGTACCTCATCGTAGTGTGGAGAAGATGAGCAATGGCATCCTCAGTAGAGCAGTTCTGGCGGTACGCGAACAGTAGTGGATCCAGTGTGTCTGGTAATGATGCAGTGATGAAGTCTCTGACCAGTCGTTCAAAGCACTTCATCACTACTGAGGTCAGTGCTACATGGCGGTAATCGTTGAGGCAGGCAGGCTGGGGTTTCTTCGGGACAGGAACAATGGTGTACTGTTTGAAGCATGAGGGGACAACAGACTGTTCCAGTGAGAGGTTGAATATCTCTATCATTGGATACATTAACTCTGGTTCACTAGGTTACATACTTAAGATGAGTCTTACCATGGGTCTAAAAGGTTCAAGTTTTTTTTTTCTGAAAACATATAAGCAACAAACAAGGAATCAAGTGCTAGTTGAAGTGTTTCATGAATAAGAAGGTCTTCAACCATCCTTTGAAAATAGCCAGTGACTCAGCTGTCACCCCTAGGAGAAGTTCGTTCCACCACCTTGGTGCCAGAACAGAAAAGAGTCTTGTTGTATACTTGCCTCTTACCCTGACAGATGGTGGAACCAGTCGAGCAGTGCTGGTAGATCTGAGGGTGCAGTGCGAGGAGTGATGAGGGCTTTGAGGTAAGAGGGAGCTGGTCCGTTTTTGGCTTTGTAGGCAAGCATCAGTGTTTTCAATCTGATGCGTGCAGCTACCGGAAGCCAGTGGAGGGATCGCAGCAGCGGGTTGGTATGTGAGAACTTAGGCAGGTTGAAAAACATGAGAGGAAAAACACAGTTGATTGTCCATGGTTACCCCAAGGTTGTGAGCTGTGGCTGAAGGGGAGAGCAGATCGTTATGCAGGGGTATTGCAAGATCATGACCTGGGGATGAATCACCTGGGATGATCAGCAGTTCAGTTTTGCTAGGATTGAGCTGTAACTGATGAGCAGTCATCCATGATGATATTTCTGCCAGACATGCTGAGATCTGATCAGAAGCTGTGGTATCTGAGGGTGGGAAAGAGAAGATACGTTGTGTATCATCAGCATAGCAGTGGTAAGAGAACCCATGTGAGGAAATAACTTCCCCAAGAGAGTGAGTATACAGGGAGAAAAGAAGAGGACCAAGTACTGAGCCCTGTGGGACGCCAGTGGAGAGTCTGCGTGGAGCAGATGTCACTCCCCTCCATATGAGTGTCCTTCCAGGTAGAAAGCAAACCATTCCCAAGCTGATCCGCAAATCCTGAGTGTGGACAAGAGAGTCTTGTGGTTGACTGTATCAAACACTGCTGAAAGGTCAAGGAGGATAAGGGCAGATGACAGTTTGGCTGATCTAGCAACATGTAGTTTCTCAGAGACATCCAAAAGGGCTGTCTCTGTGGAATGAGTTGCTTTAAAGACAGACTGGTTGGGGTCTTGGAGGTTGTTCTGTGAGAGATAGACAGACAGTTGGTTATAAACAATGCGTTCAAGAATTTTTGAAAGAAACGAGAGAAGTAATACCGGTCTGTAGTTACTGATGTCTGATGGATCCAGAGCAGGTTTCTTTAGGATGAGAACAACCCTTGCTCTCTTGAAAATAGTTGGTACCTGGCCAGATGCTATGGATCTATAGATGATAGTGGTAATGAAGGGCAGAAGGTCATGCGAGATGGTCTGGAGCATAGTGGAAGGGAGTGGATCCAATGGGCAGGTGGTAGGATTGCAGGACTGGAGGAGTTGTAAAATCTCTTCTGCTGCTACAGTTGAGAAATGCGACAGTGAAGGAGTAGGGGAATCCAGACTGTGAGAGGCAAGTGAGGTCAGGGCAGAAGTGAAGGTCCTGCAGATTTTCTCAACCTTCTCATGGTAGAAAGAAGCAAAGTCTTCTGCAGTCAGCGAGGATGAAGTAGGTGGAGCCGAGGGGTTGAGTAGAGAAGAGATGATGTTGTGGAGCTTTCTAGGGTCTTGTGCCGATGCTTCAAGCTTTTCCTTGTAGAAGGAAGTTTTGGCAGAAGTCACATCTGAGGAGAACTTGGCCAGGAGTGTACGATAATAATCAAGATCTGCATCAAGTTGTGATTTCTTTTACTTTCTCTCAGATGATCTTAGCTCTCTTGGATTGTTGTGCAACACATCTGAAAGCCAAGGAGCAGAACAAGAAGCTTTCTTGGGTTTGGTGGACAGAGGGCAGAGAAAGTCCTTGGTTGAGGAAATAAAGGAGAGGAAAGTATCTGTGGCTGAGTCCAAGGGTAGTGAGGAAAAGGACTACAGAGCCCTGCCCACAATTCTCACCTTAAGGGAGACTGAAACTACCCCTGATTAATCAGCTGACAGAACAACTAAGCAAAGACCAACACTATAAGATCAACAATGCTAGTATAGAATATAACAAAATTCAAATCACACTACTCTAGAACAAAGTGATGTTAAGCAGATATTACACAAAATTCAGGAACCTACTTTACCAGAAGACAATATATTAAAATAAATAAAGTGAAATCACACTGAAGTTAAAGCACAAATCATTTTAACAGGAAAGGTGGAGTCAGCTGGCAGGAATGGAAAGATTGGGTTTTATCGCAATAGTGTTATTCCTCACATGCTCCATATATTTTCTTTAAAAATTACAGGTAGCGGCAGAGACACCGCCAGAAATGCAGGATATGGAAGATGTACCCAGTCTCATCTCTGAGGCTTTGTGTTGTACTGGTCAAGCTCAGCATACAGAACCAACTCTGTTACGGATGTGTACAGTGAAACTGGTGGACTTCAGGAAAATACAGGGCCTGGATGCAAACGTAATCTCAGATGGAAATGTGCATACTGGAGGTAATTATGAATAGAAAGATGAGCTTGATATTACTCCGTAACGCCAGTGTAATCTGCCAATTTTGCTCGAGCATCCTTTTTGTCTTTTCAAGATGTTTTATTTGTGTCAAAGTTCCAGGATTATTTAGTTTTTATGGAGGCCAACCATCACTGCGTGCTCCGTTAAAGATGTGTTCTGTGAGACTGGTGGATTGTAGAAAAATTGCTGAAGATGAACCAGAAGATGGGGCTTCTGATGACCAATACAGCAGCGGTGAGTTTGAGTTTATTTTCTCCAGTGAGTATATTATTGTTGTATTGACGATCTGATGGTGAATTGTTCTAAATTATCATCAAGAATGTGGGGATCATTCAAAGTGAATGTAGAGGTTTTGGGTCATTTTTGATTTTGAATGACTCTCGCCATGGTGTTGGTAGTAAAAATGAAAATTTGATCTCACAGTGAAACTAACATTGTGATAACCAGTGGCCCTACCTGCCACCTCATCCAGCCTCACCCAGTGGCCCTACCTGCCACCTCATCCAGCCTCACCCAGTGGCCCTACCTGCCACCTCATCCAGCCTCACCCAGTGGCCCTAAACACATTCAGCCTTTCCCTTGAGGCAGATGTCTCTCCTAATACAGAGATGAAAATTACAAACATTTTGTTTGTGAAATGTTGCTAGACATCCTTGACCTGTTTTAGCTAGAAAGCTAGAAAGTCGTAGAAAGTCGTAAATAATTCTCTCTTGTCCTGTGATTTTTGAGTGATTTTCTTAGCCCTCTGAATCAGAAGAACTGGAAGAAATAGAAGACTATATTACTTTTCTCTTTTTTATGATGTTTAACAGTTAATAAACCCTGTGTACAAGTGATTTCAGTCATAGCACAAATACAATGTAAATTTACCCCAAAAAAGCTTAATGTCAATTTCTGCATAAAGATTTGTATTTAGTTTGTGACTAAGAAATTAATGAAATTTCTGATATTTCTCTCTCATGAAATTGCAGGCGAGTCCGGCAACTCATCGTCTGAGGAATGGGATCTGTCACCACCTAAAAAACAAACAGTTAAAGGAAAGAGCTTTGGAAAAGTTATTGTACCGGAAATGGGAAAAAAGACATATCACTGCAGCCACTGCAATAAGACTTTCAAGAATCCGGTAAGCTTCAGAAGCCATCAGAGGTTGCTTATAGAAGGAAAGGGTCAGAAATGCACAGTGTGTGGAAAAATATTTTCAGCAAGAAAGCACTTGCAGGAGCACCACCGAGTGCACACTGGGGAGAAGCCTTACCAGTGCACACAGTGTGGAAAAGCTTTTGCCCGACAAACTGGTCTGGAAGAGCACCGGAGAGTGCACACTGGGGAGAAGCCTTACCAGTGCACACAGTGTGGAAAAGCTTTTGCCCTACAATCAACCTTGCGCGTTCACCAGATTGTGCACACTGATGAGAAGCCTTACCAGTGCAAACAGTGTGGAAAAGCGTTTGCCCGACAAACAGGTCTGGAAGAGCACCGGAGAGTGCACACTGGGGAGAAGCCTTACCAGTGCACACAGTGTGGAAAAGCGTTTGCACGACGTGCATGCCTGTCACGTCACAAGAGCGTGCACACTGAGGTGAAGCCTTACCATTGCACAAAGTGTGGAAAAGAATTTAAATGTTTCTCACATCTACACAGACACCAGATGGTGCACTCCAACGCAAAGCTTAACAGCAGCTCTCAGTCCGACAAGACGCAGGCATCAAACGTTAACGCGCACGAGGGTGTACATACTGGCGAGGATCATCTATGTTGCAAAAAGTGTGGAAGAAAATTCTTAAGCTCATTGGGTATTCAGAGGCATAACTGTGCAAATCCTCATTCAAAACCATATGAGTGCTCAGAATGTGGTTTGCAGTTCAGAAATTCTTTAAACCTAAACATTCACAAGAAAGTACACACTGAGGAGAAACCGTACAAGTGTTCTCGATGTGATAAGGCATTTAAAAGATGTACATCTTTAATAGTACACCAAAGGTTACACAGTGGAGAAAGGCCTTACCACTGTGACTTATGTGGAAAACAGTTTACACAAGTAACACATCTGCACACACACAAGAGAGTGCACACCGGAGTAAAGCCTTACAGCTGCTCGCATTGTGGCAAGTCTTTCACTCAGTCATCTCATCTTACAGTGCACAAGTTAGTGCACACCGGACAGAAGCCACACTTCTGCACCACCTGTGGCAAAGGATTCAGAATACCCAACCACCTTAAGAGTCACCAGAGGACTCACAGTGGGGAAAAGCCGTATCCCTGCACTATTTGTGGACTCTGTTTCTCTCAGTCTAACAGCCTTAAAAATCATATGAGAATACACACTGGAGAGATGCCATACCAGTGCTCGAAATGTGATAAGGTATTCAGACAGCTTGGCTCCATGAAATACCATGAATTTGTGTGCGGTCAATGAAAGGCTCACCAAATATGTTATGATTTTATTGTAGTTTTATTTTTTTGGCACCGAACGAAAGACTGATGACAGAATGATTGTATACACTATAATGATTAATATATGACACTCAATCAATAGGGAAACTCTTTGTATTTTGTATAATGAAAAATCTATGCAAACAGTCATGTTTAAAAAATATTGTGTTAAAGCGGTTTAGCCATATAATACTTTGAAGTTTTATTAACCATTCTGGAAAACTTGACAGAGGATTCGCTTCACTATGAATGAAGAGATTGTGCCTATTAAAGGACATTATTTTTATATGGACATCAGTGCTGCCTTAAAAACGATGCTGTCAGGTCTGTCAACCATTCCCCTAGTACAGTACAGCAAAAGACCAAAGCCAAATTAAGTGCAACAAGAAATTTGTGACTGTGAAATCTCAGTGTTTTAATCTTTAGAAAAAGCAAAACCTGCTTATTTTTTACTGAAGAGATAATGCACTTTAAGGGCAATGCTAAGGTGATGCTCTGATGTTTTTTATTTTTTTTTATTTTATTTTTTTTATTTTTGATGTGTTGCATGTTGTCATCATGCCAAGTTCGAAAAATCTGTGTACTGCCTTTACATTGCATTTTCTGTTTTTATTTCAGTGTGAATGCTTTTCTAGCTGACATTCTGTGCTATTCAGATCACGGCTTGGATGAAACCAAGATCTTATATAGACCTGTAATCCCAAAATTACAACATTTTATTAAACACTTAAAGGTGGGGTGTACGTTGTTTGAGAAATGCTTCAGAAAATTGAGTCGGGCCGACAAACAAAACAAACGTGTAGCCAGTGAGCAGAAAGGGGCGTGTCTTGTCAATATGGGCAGAGAGTGTTCAGTGCGCATGTGACATTAGCCGA
Source organism: Tachysurus vachellii (assembly GCF_030014155.1). NCBI lineage: Eukaryota > Metazoa > Chordata > Actinopteri > Siluriformes > Bagridae > Tachysurus > Tachysurus vachellii. The sequence continues at coordinate 28,023,026 of NC_083463.1, read as the reverse complement.
AAGCGACTGAAACATTGACATGGCGGATAAAAACGAAAAGCGAAAAAAAGGCTTACGATAAGGCAAGAAGCAGGACGTGTTAATATAGGATCAGCTTTCCAGCGCTGGGGAGACATGAAGGAGCGGGAAGGCCTGCGATGGGACGCCGAGGTTGCTTTTTCCTTCTCGATAGGTGAGTACGTTGGTTTTGCTTTGTTTCACAGAACTAATATATGCCGTCCTTTGCATGATTATGCTTGTGTGTCATTATTTTTGTTTGCTTGTTTGTTTATCTGCAATCGTATTGTTTTTCCCTTCAGCTATGATAAAGACACATTTCTTTCCATTAGTTGCCTGGGTTACGCATGTATGTGTGGGCGGAGCTATCAATAAAGGGGCGGGACCCATTTCGGTTAGAGGCGTGTTTGTTCTGGTCATTTCAAATGTCAACATTGGCTTTCAAACAACGTATACCCCACCTTTAATACATGAGTTTGAATGGTTATTTCTGAACAGTCTTGTGCTGCAGAATAAAAGTGAGTGCACTTATGCGATTGTAAGTCCCCCACTCAACAGATTTGTATTTGTTGGTTGTTAAATCACATTAAAGATCATTGATTCATTAAAGAAATAGAAGACTACATTACTTTTTTTCTCTTTTAATTACATACATAACACATAATAACATGAATAATTTAGTGCACATTGTAACATTGTTTGAAATATGTTACACAGCAGCCATTTGGTAATGTTTCATTGGCTGACTATAAATAAAGGGAATAATTTATGATTCAGAAGGACAATAAAACTAATGAGACAGTAATGAGCTGCATTTATGCTGCGCGTGCACCCGAGGTCAGTGCAGGAGACGCGTGCACGCGGATGCGCGGACAGACTCCTATACGTCGTGACGCAAAGAGCGTGCGCGCGCACGCGGCTTTATTATTATTTTTATTTTATTTATTTATTAATAGAGAACAAGCGTGTAATTAAAATCTTTTCCAACACGATTTTGAGATGTCAGCTAGTCCAGAGACGGAGGAAAACTTTATAAAAGAGGTCGGTTTTATTTTTTTACACCCAGGTAGCTACATCTAGTGTAAATGCGGTAGTTTTGCTGTTTGATAGTTTGGTCTGTGTTGTGCACTAAAATAACAGACGTGATTATTTAATCCTGCAGCATCTAATGTAACATGGGACGAGAGGAAAGGTAAGCAAAGCACGAGCAAAGATGTTTGGGATTTCAAGCCTAAAATGCATAAACCCAAAGACTATCTTATCATTTCTGCATCACAGATTATCTACGAATCACATGACAAATGATTTCTGTTTCTCTTTGCATTCAACACTTACGTACTTATTTATTCATTTATTTACTTACATTTTATGGTAACCAGCCTGTAGTGTGAAATAAGGATTACTCATTTAAGCCCCGCCCACCACCATGTTAGCAGTGAGCTGTTAGCAGTGAGCTGTTAGCAGTGAGCTGTTAGCAGTGAGCTGTTAGCAGTGAGCTGTTAGCAGTGAGCTGTTAGCAGTGAGCTGTTAGCAGTGAGCTGATAGCTGTTAGTAACAGCTAACAGTGTTAGCAGTGAGCTGTTAGCAGTGAGCTGTTAGCAGTGAGCTGTTAGCAGTGAGCTGTTAGCAGTGAGCTGTTAGCAGTGAGCTGTTAGCAGTGAGCTGTTAGCAGTGAGCTGTTAGCTGTTAGCAGTGAGCTGATAGCTGTTAGTAACAGCTAACAGTGTTAGCAGTGAGCTGTTAGCAGTGAGCTGTTAGCAGTGAGCTGTTAGCTGTTAGCAGTGAGCTGTTAGTTGTTAGCTGTTAGCAGTGGGCTGTTAGCAGTGAGCTGTTAGTTGTTAGCTGTTAGCAGTGGGCTGTTAGCTGTTAGCAGTGGGCTGTTAGCTGTTAGCAGTGGGCTGTTAGCTGTTAGCAGTGAGCTGTGAGCAGTGAGCTGTGAGCCGTGAGCTGTGAGCCATTAGTAGTGAGCTGCTAGCTGTGAGCTGTTAGCCGTGAGCTGCTAGCTGTGAGCTGTTAGCTGTGAGCTGTTAGCCGTGAGCTGCTAGCTGTTAACTTTTAGCAGTGAGCTGATAGCTATTAGCTGTTAGCTGGCTGGGGTGGCACGAGGGCACAGTTTGTATCATCCTGACCTCTTGTTATTGTCTGTGTGGATTTGAATGTTCTCCATGTTTTAGCATGGACTTTCTCCAGGTTCTCTGGTCCTCTTCCATATCCAAAAGTACCTAATTAGGCAGACTGGCAAGGCTAAATTTCCCCTAGGTGTTGGAAGAATTAATGTGTTGTTGGTATGGTGCGCTGTGATGAACTGATGACAAATCTGGAGTTAATAAAGGTATTGAGGATAAACAAGAGAGCTGCTAATGACCTGGCGACATTGTGACCTGAGCAGAAGTACATAATAATAAGCATAATGCTCCTTTAAACGTTGTCTCTTAATTTTCTTCTTCTTTGTTTGTCTTGAATCAACAGTTCAAATTCTTGCACCGTTTCTGCCAAGAGACAGAATTAATGCCCCAAATGCAAAAAGTGCAGGGCATAGAGGATGTGCCCTGTCTTAACCGGAATCCTGATGCATATGTCACAGAGTGTTTGTGTTGTAATGATGAAGATCAGCACACAGAGCGTACATGGATGAAGATGTGCACAGTCAGACTGGTGGACTTCAGGAAAACCCAGGGTCTGGGTGCAACAATAATATCAGAAGGAAATCTTCATACCGGAGGTAATTATGATTAAAAGATGATCACAATGACGTGTGGATGATATGTGACTATTCTGACCAAACACAGTATTTTCATGTCTTCCAGTGAGTGTATGGTGGCTGTATTGTGGATGAATAGAAACGGTCATAATGTGTGCGGGATGCACAGTGAGTCAGTCCTTCCAGGATTTTGCGAAAAATCAACAAAAAAATCAAGCGAAATCATTTTTTTCATTTTAACTGGATTTGAGAATAAATGGATTAGGAGTTTTTCCCCTTAATTTTTTTCAAATTTTATTTTGCAGGTCAGTTTATTAAAGGTTCCTCACATCAGCCAATTTAGCATTGTTTGTGAAGGTGTGGCCATCTTATAAGTACGTGAACATGAATTATACATTGCTGCTGAAAATTTACAATGATAAATGATGGCCAGACTGGCAGTGATTCCTAACTGGGGTCTATTTGCTTATATGTGCCTGGGTCCTGAGAGTATTTAAAAGCCTAAATATTTTTTATTTGTTCATCAAATTGCAGGTGCATCCATCAAGTCACCTTGTGGTCAAGAGGATGAATGTACCGATCAAGAAAAGCTTATTAAAACAGAGAGCTTGAGAATAGTTACGCTGGTAAAGAGTTCGTTTGCGTTACATCGTGCGGGAAAACATATCGCTCTTCATACACGGCAAAGGGTTGATCAGTGCAGTAAGAGTTTCAGTGGTTCATCAGACTTTACAAGACATCAGGAAACACACATAAGACAGAAGTCTCATCGTTGCACACAGTGTGGAAAAGAGTTTTCGAAAATATCCTATCTGCAAAGGCACCAGAAAATTCACACAAGATTCGGACCTTGTAGCTACTCTGAGTGTGGTGAGACGTTCACAGTGCACGAGCAAGTGCATAATGAAGAAAAGCCCTACAAGTGCAAACAGTGTGGAAAACACTTCTCAAGCTCATTAGGTTTTCGGAGACACAAGACAATACACAGTCAAGAGAAGCGTTATCAGTGCTCTGAGTGCGGTAAACAGTTTGTGCATCCGTCAACGTTAAGCCATCACAAGAGGATACATACCCAAGAGAAAAGTTTTCACTGCTCGGAGTGCGGTAAACAGTTTGTACAGTCTTCGTCTCTTAAACATCACAAGAGAATACACACTGGGGAAAAACCGTACAAGTGTTCTCAGTGTAATAAGGCTTTTCCTCATTCTTCAGCTCTCGTAGTACACCGACGGCTACACAGTGGACAAAAGCCGTACCACTGTGACTTATGTGGAAAACAGTTTTCACAATCAACACATCTGCGAACGCATGAGAGAGTGCACAGCGGAGTAAAGCCTTACATCTGTTCGCATTGTGACAAATCTTTCAGTCAGTCGTCTCATCTTGCGGTTCACAAGCTATTGCACACCGGACAGAAGCCGTACTGCTGCTCCACCTGTGGCAAAGGATTTGCGACACCAGACTACCTTAAACTTCACCTGAGAATTCATACAGGTGAAAAGCCATACAGGTGTTCTGTGTGTGGATGGTCTTTCACTCAGTCCCACAGCCTCAAAGAGCATCTGGGAAGACACTGGAGAGACGCCTTGCCGGTGTTGACGGCTCAGTAGGGCGTTCAGAGAGCTTGGCCATTTTAAATTCCAAATACTTGATGAACGATACTTTAGTTGAACTGTCCTGGTCTTGAACGTACAACCAGTCACATACGTCATGTTTATGTCTGGTATAGTAAGTTTAAGACTTGGGGCACAAGCTGGGGCACAGTCTAGATAGGATGCCAGTCTATCACAAGGCACAACAGCACACACACACTTACACACCCATTCACAACCTACGGTCAAGTTAAAGATGCCAATCAGCCAACAAACAATTTCTTTGGACCTTGGGAGAAAACCAGAATATGAGAAGGAATCCACAGGGAGAACATCCAAACTCCATATAGCCTTGAGCCACTGTGCCCCCTAAATGAATCAAATTATAAATAGAAATGTATAATAAGGAACCATATTAAGTAATAATTATGTGATAAAACTTCATTGAGCCTTTTGTCTCCAAAGACTGAATAAATGTAGCAAGATATTAAATTTTGGTTGTCACTTTACTTTTACTGTTCAATATAATAGTTTTTTGAAGAGCTAGCAACTTTTCATTAATTTTTTTTTTTAAGTCATCTTTCTTTACTTGTGTCTTTTTGTATAGTCCTGTATATGCAAAAAAAATGTTAATTTTTGCTATTCATTCTGGCGTACTGTAAAAAGTAAAAAAAAAAAAAAAAAAGTAAAAGTGCAATAAGAGTTTGTGTCTCTGTTTGTTGTTGTTCTTTCTGCTGCTCTCTGTTTGGAAATTGAACCCCGTGCCGTGACACCGAGAGCACGGGATCTTGCTGCTGGACCACCAGAAGGCTCATCAGGCATCAAGTTAATGAGCTGAAATGTCTAAACGGTACATTAAGGAAAATACTGGAATAAATCTTTACTAGGCTTTATTATCTTGAGCCAGTTTCAAGCAGAAACATCAATCTTATTTTAATGGGTACTGTGAATATTAGACAATGTACAGTATACTGTATGCTGAAAATGATCTTGACAGATTAAGCTATGGGATATCAGATTTATATTACTAATGCATAAACTCTATGATACTATTATGGCCTATTTTCAGGCATATTAATCTTGGAGATGAACACTAAACACCAAAGGTTAACAATATCCACATTATTTGATGCATCTGGATTGGCTGTAGTGCTTCGAGACATTCAAATCTTTATTCAGATCAGTTCAGACCAACCCAGGCTTTTGTTTAAATCTACCATTCAAAGAGTCCTTTCTATTTCTTTCCAGTAGACAAAGTTGAAAGGAGTTTGAGGCTGTGGGTTTTTATTTTACACACAATGGATTATTGAACTTACAGGTGCTGGTCATATAAATAGAATATCATCAAAAAGTTGATTTATTTCACTAATTCCATTCAAAAAGTGAAACTTGTATATTATATTCATTCATTACACACAGACTGATATATTTCAAATGTTTATTTCTTTTAATTTTGATGATTATAACTGACAACTAAGGAAAATCCCAAATTCAGTATCTCAGAAAATTAGAATATTACTTAAGACCAATACAAAGAAAGGATTTTTAGAAATCTGGTCCAACTGAAAAGTGTGAACATGAAAAGTATGAGCATGAACAGCACTCAGTTGGGGCTCCTTTTGCCTGAATTACTGCAGCAATGCGGTGTGGCATGGAGTCGATCAGTCTGTGGCACTGCTCAGGTCTTATGAGAGCCCAGGTTGCTCTGATAGTGGCCTTCAGCTCCTGTATTGTTGGGTCTGGCATATCGCACCTTCCTCTTCACAATACCCCATAGATTTCCTATGGGGTTAAGGTCAGGTGAGTTTGCTGGCCAATTAAGTATAGGGATACCATGGTCCTTACATTTACATTTACATTTACAGCATTTGGCAGACGCCCTTATCCAGAGCGACGTACATAAGTGCTTAAATCTCTTACATTGAATACATTAATGCTGGATCACTAAGTTACATACTTAAGATACCATGAGTTTAAAACATTTGTTCAAAGTTACAATGAAAGTGTCAAAGGTGTGTTTTTTTTTTTTTTTTGTTTTTTTTTTTTTTTTTTGTTTTTTTTTTTTAAATGCAAAAGATAATGAAAGAAGTGCTAGTTGAAGTGTTTCCTGAATAAGTAGGTTTTCAACCGCCGCTTGAAAATAGCCAGTGACTCAGCTGTCCGGACCTCTAGGGGAAGTTCGTTCCACCACCTTGGTGCCAGTACAGAGAAGAGTCTTGTAGTATACTTGCCTCTTACCCTGAGAGATGGTGGAACCAGTCGAGCAGTGCTGGTAGATCGGAGGGTGCGGGGTGCAGTGCGAGGAGTGATGAGGGCTTTGAGGTAAGAGGGAGCTGGTCCATTTTTGGCTTTGTAGGCCAGCATCAGTGTTTTGAATCTGATGCGTGCAGCTACCGGAAGCCAGTGGAGGGATCGCAGCAGCGGGGTGGTATGAGAGAACTTTGGCAGGTTGAAAACAAGCCGGGCAGCTGCATTTTGGATCATTTGCAGAGGACGGATTGCGTTCATAGGTAGACCTGCCAGCAGTGCATTGCAGTAATCCAGTCTAGAAATGACAAGAGACTGAACAAGTACCTGAGCAGCCTGTGTGGACAGAAATGGTCGAATCCTTCTAATGTTGTAGAGAAGAAACCGACATGAGCGAGTCACATTAGCAACATGAGAGGAAAAGGACAGTTGATTGTCCATGGTTACCCCAAGGTTGCGAGCTGTGGCTGAAGGGGAGATCAGATCGTTGTGCAAGGATATAGCAAGATCATGACCTGGGGATGAATCACCTGGGATGAAGAGCAGCTCAGTTTTGCTAGGATTAAGCTTTAACTGATGAGCAGTCATCCATGATGAAATTTCTGCCAGACATGCAGAGATCCGGTCAGAAGCTGTGGCATCTGCGTGTGGGAAAGAGAAGATAAGTTGTGTATCATCAGCATAGCAGTGGTAAGAGAACCCATGTGAGGAAATAACTTCACCAAGAGAGTGAGTATACAGGGAGAAAAGAAGAGGACCAAGTACTGAGCCTTGTGGGACGCCAGTGGAGAGTCTGCGTGGAGCAGATGTCACTCCCCTCCATGTTACCTGATATGAGCGTCCTTCCAGGTAGGAAGCGAACCATTCCCAAGCTGATCCTTAAACCAGGTACTGGTAGCTTTGGCACTGTGTGCAGGTGCCAAGTCCTGTTGGGAAATGAAATCTGCATCTCTGCATGAAGTGCACAGACAGCGTCAGAAGCGTCTCGCCTGGGCTAAAGACAAAAAGGACTGGACTGCTGCTGAGTGGTCCAAAGTTATGTTCTCTGATGAAAGTAAATTTTGCATTTCCTTATCAGGGTAATCAGGGTCCCAGAGTCTGGAGGAAGAGAGGAAAGGCACACAATCCACGTTGCTTGAGGTCCAGTGTAAAGTTTCCACAGTCAGTGATGGTTTGGGGTGCCATGTCATCTGCTGGTGTTGGTCCACTGTGTTTTCTGAGGTCCAAGGTCAACACAGCCGTATACAAGGAAGTTTTAGAGCACTTCATGCTTACTGCTGAAACTGAAAGTAGCTGAAACTGCATGGTATTATATAAACAATCTATTTATTCATCTTCAGGAACTAATGTTCATCTGCATGTTTTTGCAACCACAGAGTGAACATTGTGAATGACAGCATTGTGGATGACCCCAACACACCCCTCACACACTCTTCAGCCTCCTGCCATGTGGAAAATGAAACCGTAGCATTCAGGCTCTCACAACCAGATGATGTTCTTTCGTCAAGCCATCAAACTCCTCAACAAATGGAAATGAACTATACCAAACACACACACACTCACACACACACACGCACACCCAACTGTGTGAACTACACTAATCACTCACTCAATTGCTGTTTTGCGCACCACATTTCAATACCTCATCAAACTACTGCTACTACAGTCTTCTGTATCTGTATATAAAGTCTGTATCTGTTCACAATTGCTCTAGTTGTACTCACAATTGACTTTATAATATACAGTATGCACCCTACGGTGGCTTAGTGGTTAGCACGTTCGCCTCACACCTCCAGGGTTGGGGGTTCGATTCCCACCTCTGCCTTGTGTGTGTGGAGTTTGCATGTTCTCCCCGTGCCTCGGGGGTTTCCTCCGGGTACTCCGGTTTCCTCCCCCGGTCCAAAGACATGCATGGTAGGTTGATTGGCATCTCTGGAAAATTGTCCGTAGTGTGGCCCATAAAGCGGCCCTTAACCCTCATTTGCTCAGCTGTATAAAAATGAGATAACGTATCGCTTTGGATAAAGGTCTCTGCCAAATACTGTAAATTTAAACTCACTTTACACACATGACTACAGCCCTTACTGAAGACATAGATAAGTACGTTTTGTTGTATTCTCTAATTCAAATAAAAAGAAACTACAAAATGTTCAGTTAACCTGCTGATAAACTGTGACATGACATTTCTTTAAATGTATCTGGAAAACATACACTGACAGGAACCTTTGAGCTGCATGCATTTTATTGCACTTTTTTTTATACCCATACCATCCACCCCCCCCATTTTGTTGGAGGACTTAAACTTTGTTTGCATTTAATAAAATATTGATCAAATAATAAAGGAAATCAAAAACAAATAAAAAACAAACAAACATATACATATTTACAGGAATAGCCATTCAATAGATAGACGACTGAAGAAGGAACTAGATATATACAAAAGTCCAACACGTGCCAAATATATACATCTTCTGAAAATGGAGATTTGCTGTTTCAGATGTCTCCAAATTGTTCGTTCATCAGGTCATGGCTGTGATCATCTGTCTGGAAATCTGCTTGATCATCCGTCTGAGCATCTGCTTGATCCTTTGCTTGATCATCTGTCTGCTCATCTGTCAGGAAGAGAAAGCTCACTTTACTGTGTGTTCAATGTGAAAGTTGTGTATTTCATTTTCGTGCATTGCAATTCTGGCTATTGTGTTTTTTTTTAACAACTGAATGATTTTGATTGATGCATTGCCTTAAAGGGCAACAAGTGAAATGAATTGGGAAAACAGTCATCAATTAAATCACAAATCAAATCAGAAATCACGTTTTTTTTAATCTGAAAAAGTAAAAAAAATAAAATAAAAAAGTGTGACTTTAAACTGATCCAAGGGATTTGATAGGCAGGTAAGGTGATTACTTTTAATGAAAGAGCTACTGCAGATTCCGGTCACATATTGATTAAATCGTACCGTATTGTAGCACATTCAGTTTGGTGCCTCAAAACATGAGGTGGATGATCTACAACAGGAGAAGCCCACACTGTGTACTACACGTCAGCTAAGAACATGAATCTGAGGCTAATCTTGGCTGACAGGAGTAGAACCCAGTGGGGTCTTCTGTTGTTGCAGCTCAACCACCTCCAGGTTTGACAAGTTGTGCATTACATGCTGTAGTTGTATAAAAATGCTTATATAATTTGAATTGGATTTATTTGAGGTACTATAGACTTCCGTCTTGTCCGAACATATACTTTCTGCCACAATTAAAGTCAGTGAGATTACATTTCTTTCTCCAGTTTTGACATTTGTTATGAACGTTAATTGACCTGTATCTGTATAACTGTATGCATTGTGCTGCATTAATTGGCAAGCTGAACATTTAAATGAAATCGAAATGAATATTTATCAGAATATGGGCCATGTTTACCTCATCTATCATTTCCACATCCATTTTCTCTACAGCCTCATCCACATCCATCAGTTCTACGTCCGACTCCACGTCCACATCCATCTCTTCTTCTCCCAGACTTAATTTCTGGAAGAATTGACTGATCTCATTTATGTCATCATGTGGCACCTGAGTAAAGAAACAGATAGTGTGGGTATTCGGTAGAATCTACACAAATGTAACTAAATGAGTAAGGAAAGATAAAAGAAAGAGTCCACTTAGTCATCGTTGTCTGTTTTTTTTTTTTCATCATGGGATTGGCCCATTACAGGATCGTTCTGGCTTCAAGCAGCTGCATCTTTCTGTGAAAGTGTTCAGTAACAGATTGATAGAAATAGTTTTTGTGTTGATGGCAGGTGGGGAGGGAGGGGGGGGGGAGGGAGGGAGCCCACTTCAGTCAACCACGTTTGCTGTCAGAGTGACTTCATTTTCATTGTATTTCAGATATATGTGATCAGAGATCAAGCTCAGTTCAGTTCAGTAGTTGTTTTCGTGGGAGGGATCGGGGGTGGGGGTGGGGGTATGGGAGGAGGGAGGGAGGGAAGAGAGGGAAATGAGAAAAAGGAGAGGAGAGAGAGAGCGAGAGAGAGAGAGCGAGAGAGAAAGCAAGAGAGCGAGAGAGAGAGGGAGAGAAAGAGAGAGAGAGAGAGAGGGAGGGAGGGAAGGAGGGAGAGAGAGAGGGAGGGAGGGAGAGAGGGAGAGAGAGGGAGAGAGAGAGAGAGAGAGAGAGAGAGAGAGAGAGAGAGAGAGATTGGGAGGAGCAAAAGAGATAGTTAAAACAATCAGAAACTTTATTTTGTAACAAGGCATTTAAACAATCTAAACACTAAGTCTATTTAATAATAATTAATAATTGCTCCATTTCAATATACTAATGAAACACACACGCTAATGAAGTAATACACTATATTATATATTACTGATATTATATCATACTATATAAACTAAATAACTCAAATTAAAATAAAATACATATTATATACATGTTTATATGAGCATAATAAAACTTGATAGAGAAAACTGGTCACTTTTCAGCATTTCCACAAGTTTACCTGAACCTGAACCTGCATCTCCTCCACATCCAGACTTAATTGCTGCAGATGCCTGATGAGCTAAAAACAACATATGACATATAAATGAATAAAAGAACAAACAAACAAACAAACAAATAAATGCACACATCTACATAAAGACATGTATTAGCCTAATACTATCCTAATGCCTTTTATTAAATAGTTCTAATGCACTAATCCTTATCACATCAGGAATTAATAAAGAATACACAGTACCTTCCAACCGATTATATACTGGTTATGTATAAAATACTGACATATTCTGACAAATTCTGTTCATTAATAGGTTTTTTTACATTATGGTTGATGTATTTCTAAACAACACAAGTTAATGCAAATTACAGGCAATAATAAAAGTATATTTTATACCAATCTCTCACGCCACGTAGTCATCAGTAATCTATATTATACGCACACACATTTATATATGTATAAATGTTCTTTTTGTAGTAACAGTTACGTAAAACTATTCATAATTACCTCAAAGATTTCCATTCTGCTATGCGCCATTGGTGCTTTGAAGAAAGTGATATCCAATACAAACCAAACAAACCAGGGAGGAGAAAACAAACTGCAAGAATAAAAATAGTACCGAAAGCATTTAACATTTAACTTTCCTAATAAACAAATAACGAATAAAGTCCAAGCTACAATTTACTTTATTATCATTTTTAATTAAAAAGCTACCTGTGGCTTGATTTCCTTCTCACTAATGAGTCGAATGAGAGCTTACATGCAATGCAAGGCTTCAGTCAGACAAGTGTCCCACACTTCCTGTTCATCTCTGACTAAACATGTTGTGATGTCACACTTGAGAAATAGAAACTGTTGTGTATATATGCTGCATTTACCATTTACATTTGTGTTCCTGTGTAACTTTTAAAACTTATTAGAGCTAAATTGATGGATGTAATATTTGGATGTGAAACTTCTTATCATTCTTATCATTATCTTATCTCATACTTTAGACTTATTTGTGATTGCAGAATTGAAACCTAACAGAGAAATAAAAACCTAACTGGGAAACAGAAACCTATCCTAGGAAACAGAAAGTTATAGACATTTCCTATGTTTGAGAACACACACAGACACACACAGACACACACACACACACACACACACACACACACACACACACACACACAGACACATACACACACAAACACACACACACAAAGACACACACACAGACATACACACACAAACACACACACAGACACATACACACAGACACACACACAAAGACACACACACACAGACATACACACAGACATACACACAGACACACACACAGACACACACACAGACACACACACACACAGACACATACACACACAGACACACACACACACACACAGACACATACACACAGACACACACACACACACACACACACATACACACACACACACACAGACACGTACACACACAGACACACACACAAAGACACACACACACAGACACATACACACAGACACACAGACACACACACAGACACAGACACATACACACACACACACACACACACACACACACACACACACACACAAACCCAAAGCAAACATGAGTATTCAAGTTCAGAATTAGTCTTATCTGTAGCTCCAGTGTTTACGGATACATGTATATTTATGTATTTTGGCAGATCTGTTGTTTGAAGATAGCCATGAACTCAGCTGTTCTGTCCGATGGAAAGTTCATTCTACCATGTAGGCACCTGAAGAGTCTGAATGCGTTTAATAAGATACTCCAGCACAACAATATTTGGTTGTTCACATTAATCTATTATTTATATTAGTGTATATTATTAGGAATCTAATCCAATATTCATATATTATTAGGAATCCAATTACTTCACTAAACAACCATACAATTAAATGTAAGCTCAGTAAACAACAGCATAAATCCAGTGCTTACATTATGCACAGAGACCAAAACATGAAGCATTCTGTGCAGCATTTAGCTTTAATTTAGTAGATTGTTGAAGTTCTTGAACAGATACGAGGTCACTCTCACTAAGTCGACATGTGCTACTGTTACTACTCGGTAGAATTACCTCTTCCTGCAATATAAGATACAGCTACAATACATTGAATTTTTACAGCATTTAAGATAATGAACGCTTCTTCAGGAATGTTCTCTAAAAAGCTAGAAGCAGGTACATTGTAATATAACATGTATATTGGGTTCATACAAAATTGTAATTGCTCCAATTGGACTGTGATACTAAGAGGAGATCTGAACTCCATGTGATCCTTACACCAATACAGCATTTGCTTGACTGTATATGTGTAATCACACCATCTAGTGTCACCCATATGAGGATGAGGTTCCCCTTTGAGTCTGGTTCCTCTCAAGGTTTCTTCCTTACCAATCTAAGGGAGTTTTTCCTTGCCACTGCTGCCTGAGTCACCTCAGACTTGCTCATTGGGGATAAACAAATATACATACATACATACATACATACATACATACATACATACATACACACTGTGAACTATATATATCTTGAATTTTTATTATATTAATTCTTTATACTTCTCCTTATGTTTACCTTCTGCTCTATGTTTATGTTCTGTAAAGCTGCTTTGAGACAATGTCCATTGTAAAAAGCGCTATACAAATAAACTTGAATTGAATTGAATCAATTGCACTCTGTAAGTGTGATCTCTGATGATAACCAAAACGAATTAACATGGGAATTCTTATACCAGGTTTATCTGATCCACAAAGGGCCTGCATGGTTGCAGGTTTTCATTCCAATCAGGCAGGAGGCAATGATTCTACCGGTTTAATGAATTGATCTTGGCTTTAACTAGACTCAGGTGTAGCTCCTTAATGTTCATTAATGACCTAAATCTAACCTTAAATTAACTTAAAGCTAACCTTAAATTCTGTAAAGCTGAATATTTCTGTACTGTATATTTCTAATAATGACTTTGTTACTGAACAAACATGGTCCCCATTAGTCAATCAGCATTTCCCATTGGCACCCAACATGGGGCTCGAAAGGCTGGCACAGTCTGCGCCCAGAACTAGGACCGTGCTCCCAGAGGGCTACAGAGGCCGGCAATAATAAAAAAGGTAAGCAGATGCCTGTCATATTCAAAAGTCTGTGTGTAGAGAACCTGTGGCCTGATAGGGCTGTGGCCCTGGAGAGGGAGATAGGCGGCTGGCCTCGAGCCAAGAATTCCCAAGGGTGAATAAGAGCTGGATGAGAAATAGCAAAAGTGGAAAGCCCAACTAACAGTTAATGGGTGTTTAACTGTGCATACTGTATGTGTGAGTGTGACTTGGTTTGTGTAAAGTCTCTTGAGTATATACTGTTATTTATAGTTGTGGTAAGTATAACCAGATGTGGTGAAGCTTGCTGTGAATAGGCCTGAATAGAAGAGTGATTTTAAGAGATAAAAATTCCTACGGATACCACCAGTGTGTGTGAGTTGATGACCTCACAAACTGGGGCTGCACGGGCAGGTGTAAAGGGGAAAGAGAGTCCCTAGAGTCCCTGGTGTTGCGGGTGGGGGGTAGGGGTGGGTGTTATTATATAATACGTGAGTTATTGTGAATAAGAATAAGTGTGTTGTAAGAGAATCCAAATGGTGGATAAAGTGCTTCTCACAATAGAAATACTAGTGGCTGTGGGAATACTGTTGGGAGATCTAGAGGTGGAGCTAGGAATTGCAATGTGGGCATTTAAATGTTTTATGTAGTTTATGATGTGAATATGGGTGACGGTGTGGATTTATGAGAAGAAAGAGGTAAGTAGCATAACACAACATTCAGAACAACTGCACATGCGCAAAAGGTTGTATGTAACTGTGTGTGATGTGCTGAGAAAAACAGGAAAAGGAAGAATAGTGGATGGAAGACATACTGTAGACTTAAAGCCTGACGAAGAGTTGGATTCAGATACTGACAGAGAGACAGACTTAGAGATTGAAACCAGGGGGAAAAAGAACACATTTCTTTGACGAGCGAGTTTATAAGGATAGGAATGGAGCGGAAAGGTGGCAGTCTGAAGAACAGATAGCAGACAAGCTGTGGCCTTTGACAAGATTTGAAGGACTCTGGGCACTAAAAAGCTTCTTTCCGTATGAGAATTGGTATGAGAAGATAAAAGGAATCTGGAGGCCACGACTGTTGAGCCCAGTATTGAGCCCATTTTATCTATGATGTCTATGTTGTTCAATCTAACTTGATAAGAACTGGGAATTAAAGGTACTATTTTGCAAAAGGTGTCTGTAGAATAAGGAGTCTGTAGAATTTATTTTAAACTCTGTGGGCAAATATTTTCACGTTAAAGACGTGAACTAAAGGACAGGATGTAAAAAAAGAGGCAACGATACTCATCTGATTCCATTGACTTTTATTGGCTGTTTCACCAAATGCAGACGGTTGTATGTGGTTTTTTTTAATGACAGCAGAATCTGTAGGAGTCTACTGGAGCACTTTTGGGCCAACGAGCCCAGAGCTTTTCAACTGAGCAACATCAAAATATTAAAATAGATATGTAGAAAGGCACATGTTTTTTTTTGTTTTTTTTTTTCGAAATACAATCTTGGCATGCATTGGCATAAAATTAATATTAATAAAAACAAGAGCAATTAATAGTAAAAAAAAAAAAAAAAACAACAATGTGATGGTAAACTGTCAAAAGCTTTGACCTTATAAAGCGCCTGTTCCTCTAAGAGCAGGAATCACAGTATAAACATTCTTCTCCTCCTTCTCTTGGAAAATAAATGACAAAAAAATAATCCCTACACCACCATTGGCACAGGACACGAGTTCTGTAATACATCACTTACACTCATAAATACTCGCTCGCTGAGAAACAGCAACAATGTCAATGACTGTTTGGTCCGACATACAGTAGCAGTGTGCTTGAGTACAGTGTTGATCTAAGCTTGTCCTGAGAGAAAGAGAAAGACACAAAGAGAGAGAGAGAGAGAGAGAGAGAGAGAGAGAGAGAGAGAGAGAGAGAGAGAGAGAGAGAGAGAGAGCGAGAGAGAGAAAGCCCCTGTCCTCAACAGCGTAGCACCTGTAGCCACGCAGTAGTGGAGCTTCAGGTTTTGGCACATTTGCATCTGTGTTGATTCTAACAATGCAAGCGTGGTCCTGATTTTGCAGAGCGTCAGGTGTCACTGGTCAAAAAAGGGTGGAGTGTAAGTAAGAAATGATTAGCATACTTGATCATGTGACATCACTACTTCTTTTCTTCAGCTTGATATAACCTAGGATACTAGTCTTAATTACACAAAATGTACAACACAAATTTTAGACTGTACAGCTTCCTCTAACGGCACTGCCCCTTCTATAACTTACAGAACTGCCAAAAGTGCTTCTACGCCACGTTCTAGCACGGAGACATCCATGTACAATTCGCCAAAGGTCCGGTTTCATTCTATTCCTTTCTACAAAGCAAATAACCTGACTGACTAGCAACAAGTTAACCATTATTCCTAACACTTACTGATGAGTAAATTAGCTATTTATCTGAAGATCATTTAAACTGATTATGTTAAAATAGTGCCACGGTCTAAGAACAGATGGAACAAGTCTGGTTTGATGCGTTGTTGCTGGGAGAATAAACACATATCACGGTCCAATCATCGTTTGTTCTTTTCCCTAAACAATGCCATCATGCCACTAATAAAAACAAACAAGCCTCTAATTATCAGTAAATCTATCCCATTTTTGAGCTTACGTTTATAGCTTGTCTGTGGTTTGATGATTTATATGAATGCTTCTGACTGGATAAACTGCAGCAGAGGATCTGATACAGAAGCCGATTACAAAACTAGGGTCGCTGAACTCAAGGTCTTCCTGAAGTGTCCTCTAGGTGTTAATCGTACTCTACATTCTGCTGCATTTTCCAGTGTAAACGCGCAGCTTTCACTTAAATATGCAAAGCGCACATTTTTATCTTAGACATTTGCTAATATAGCGGTTTACCTAACATGCTTACAAACCTGACTAGTGACATTAGAGACAAGAGAAAAAACAGTTTAAGGATTTTACAGTCCTATGCTAGCAAAGTGACGCCATAAAGGGGCCCTTTGATAGAGACAATATTAAAGGAGCAGTTTGTAATTTTGTGCCCTCTGCTGTCTGTGAGGAAAATGGCCACGATTAACTGATAAACCCAACTGTTCCCTCGATCCGAGCTGGAAACAGCCGAGCGGTGGTGTTTAATCCGGGGGCGGTGCTGAATTTTGGACCCGAAAAAAATGTAAACAGAAGCTAAAATGGAATAATACACAACAGTTTTCATATGGCATTTTTCAAACGATGCTATTATCACTTTTAAATATCACAAACTGCACCTTTAATATTAAGCAGACATTAAGAAATGACTAGAGAAACTACTAAATGACCTATATTTCATGCTAGGTTGTGGGGCCAAGATGAAAACGTGAAAAGAAATTCTGTCATATGACCAAGTTAGCAACTCAGAGGAAAAAAAAAAAGAAGAAAAAAACAAAAACTCTGACACGTCAACTGGCAAAATCCAGATGTGCCTTTTTTTTGGTTGTGTCCTAAAAGCCGATGATTGGCCGTGCCCTCTGGTGTCCAACACTGTCAGAATCTAAACTACAAGCTACAGTGGATACACATGACTAAAGCGAAGAAGAATATAAACTGGCAACCTTGTACTGGCTTATTTTGCATTAAGCTACAAGGTAAAAAAAACAAAAAAAAAAACATAATAATTAAGAGAACAGTGCACAAAAAAAAAAGAATCTAATTAAATATACGGAAAAAAAAAGCACCCTGCATTTTGCCTCCAACCTGCTGTACTTCAAGTATGGACTTCAGGTAACACGTTACTTGAACCCAGTGTCATAACACTGACATGAACGTGTCAGAAACGCATCGGCACATATGCTGGAATAAGCCATTGTTAGTTATGGAATAGTGCCACGTATGATAATACACATGGCAGTTAACACACGATACGTCACATGCTTGTGCTATTATAGGAAAATAATCAACGAAACAAAGTAACTGTAACCTTCTCTGAAGTTGATTATTGTCCAATAAATGCACAATCCTCAACTGTGTTTTCCTCCCACATTAATTTGCCAAAAATATCACTTCATAAAATTACATTTTTGTTTTTAAATTCATTTATAATTATATATAATTTTGGGGAACGTCCATGTAACATGAGCTAGTTCCTGTTATCACTTAGAAGCTATAAATGCTAGTTTCTTCACCAGCCTCGTTTTTTCTGTCTTAAAATTGTTATGAAAAAAAAAAAAAAAGAAACGCTGTATAATTGTGCCTGTGTTTATCAATTGATCACTGAGTTCAAGTAATGTGTTACCGCTCTTGAGACCTGGAACGAGCAAAATCAGGCCAGTCGTAATCGGAGGTCTAAAATTTCCTGATGTCATGTCCGTGTGCTGTTTTAACTGAGGGTTGTGCTGCGGCTTGGTCTGTTCACCTTTGTGTGCAGGTTAATTTGGAGAACAGTAGTTTAGCCACCCGAGGGGTGAGATAGATCACACACACGCACGCGCGCGCACACACACACACACACACACAGTTGCAGTGCGTTATGACCACGCTGAAGGAGAAGAGCGTTCTTCTAGTTTATTCTGGGGATAGAGATGGGCAGTGGTTTCAGTGAAGTGGCGGAAGAGGCAGGCTCATCTGGAGAGTTTACTGATGACACGAATGAGTGCAGCGTTCTCGTCTTTCAGCCTCTGGTTATCGGCACGCAAATCGACCAGAACCTGTGGAGAGAAGGAGGTGGAAATAAAAGTGAGAGAAAGGAGGGGTTTAATTCATTGATTATAATGAAAAGGCTTTTGGATAAGACCAGTAATGAAACTAATACGCATCACCACCTTGAGTTCATCTTCAAGCTCTGCTGCTTTCCTCTCGAGAGCTTTCTTTTCCTGTGACACACACACAAAAAAAAAAACCCATCACATAATTACTGCTACTTACAGATTACAACTAGAAGCTGTTACACCACAGGACTGTAGATATGGAAAAACTTTGTGCTTTAGTACAAAGATGCAGGACATTTTTCCTAATCAGCTTTGGGGTGGTGACAGGGATTGTAACCAGCAGATGAATTGAAATTTTAGAACGGATCCAAACAGGGTCAAATATCTGAAATAGTTTTTCTTCAATAGATTCCTTCCTGTTTAATATGTTTTAAGGATGTGTGGCGTACAAATTTATAACGAGAAGGACTAGACATCAAGTTGCTCCTCGTCTACTTATTCCTCATAGATTCTTCATTGATTTTTGAAGGTTTGCATCTACAATACGTTCTGAACTCATCAGTTCAGAGTGTGGCCCTGACTTTACACTCAGTGTCAAGTGTTAGATAAATTCTGCACAGAGAAAAGAAATCTATATAAACTGCTTCATCATACGCAGTAGTAACTCTATGGTGTATTTCCTGTGCTGAGTCTTTTGAGACGTCCCGATCTTACTTCCTTTAAAAAGGCCTGGAAAATATCTCCACTTTTTATTTTCTTTTTCATCTTTTTGAGTGTTTGTCAGTTACATAGATAATAGATCATTTTACACTTTGGGCTTTAGAGAGCTTCAAAATAACGGTAAAATCTTACCGTCTTGTTACCAACTACTAGTCTCTTAACCACTATTGTACGTGTGCTAATAAACATGTATATTAAAATAACACACGATCTGATTGGCTCAACACATCACAAATAAACAGTGCACAGCTTACAGGGACTTTTATCAAGAGAAAAAAGGGAAGCAAGTGAGAGTGTGTGATAAAAGGGAAAAGAAACAAAGAACTAGACTGAAATGGTAATGAAGTCCAAAACAGACTTACAAATCTTTCTAGTTCCAGTAGAGCCGGTCGGTCACAACCGTTTTCCTGGCTCTGCGTACAGAAACACACACAAACCCACACAGATGTTATCGTGATGGTAAAAGAGGAATATATTGTTGTGTATTGCTGCACGTTTTGCTGAACACGATTATTTATGTAAGTCGGTGGGTCTGTTAATTGTGTAAGCGGTTGATTAAAATGGGTTCTTTTAAGTATTTTATAAGAAATGTGATGATGTGTTTTGAACAAGCAAATCCACTAGAGGGCGCAAATTACTCTCAAACATATGCTATGTGAAACACTTCATGGGAGAACGGAGTTTATTAGGCCACGTTCACACTGCAGGTAAAAGTGGCCCAAATCTGATTTTTTTGGGGTCAAGTGACCAGGTCAGACTTCTTCAGGAGTAGTGTGAACACTCAAATCTTGCCCAGATCTGATTTTTTTCAGATCAGATTTAGACCACTTCCATATGTGGTCCTGAATCAGACCCAAATCTGATCTTTTCCAATGTGGCCGCAGTGTGAACAACCAAGGCGGATTTGATGCGACCTTTACGTCAATCTACATCGACATTCGTCACAATTATGCGCCGGCGAGTACGCACATAAACGTGACTACGCCTACACGTGACTATGCTCTCATTCTTCTCGTCCTCAGCACCTGCTCATTAATGTTACGGCTGCCATTACACAAACATTTTGAAAGAAAAGCAAAAATGCTTACTTCCTCCATAACCTCGCCAACTTTTTAGCACAACGGCGTGCTGCGTGTGACGTCATTGTTATTGTTCGTTTGCGCATGCGGGTCAGTTCAAAACAGCAAACAGTTCACACTGGTATCTGATATAGGCCACATTTTAAAAGGTAATGTGAACAGCCAAACAAAAAAATCAGATCTGAACAAAATATCCGAATTGAGCATTAAGACTTGCAGTGTAATTATGATGTAATATTTTAATGGTGTGATGAAACCTCATGATCGTTTGAACAGACTTAGATTTAAAGGTGGATTAAAAGTGTTTCTGCTTGGAAATCATTTCAAAAACATGGCTGCATGCGTTCACGTACGCAGACCTGTCTGAGTCGCTCGAGCTCTACTTTACACTCGCTGAGCTGCAGCTGCGTCTCCTGAAGCTTCTCTCTCAGAGCGCCGTTCTCCTTCAACACCTCCACATACAGCTGCACATACAGAGATGGAAAAATAGGCCAAGCATTTATTTCAACATCCATGACAACATTAAGAATAGATTTTTTTTTTTAATGGCAAATAAAATTGTACCTTTCTGAAATCCAGGGATAGTAAGGATTTTACATCTCCTGGCTGGGTGTCACTACAGCAAAGTGACGCAACAAAAAAAACAGTTAATAAATAAGTTAAAACTGTAACAGACCTATGAGACAAGCGCAATAGGACGAGACAGAAACCTTGAGGTGCTGTATGCACGTGTAGGCTCGTTTGCATCCAGGTCCTCTGTCTGAAAATAAAAACAAGCAGCAGTCATGTACACGGCAGTGTTTTCATATATTTTGAGTCAGAGTCGGGCTCTGATTACATTCCCATTTGTTCCGTTGGCTTTTATCCAGAGTAACGTCTGCACATAAACCTATTTCTAGCATAGAGATAAGCAGGTGTAGATTAGAAGCTCAACAGTGGGTGTATTTGTCTATACAGCATTACTTGGTAACTGCTAAAACAGATCAATGTAATAAATAAATTATTGTATAGGTTAACTATCATGGGGGAAACCTATTAGTATTAGTAGCTTGTATGCTCTATTACAGATTATTACAAATTACGTAAAAGGTGCATTTGTCCTGTGGGACGCCAACAACAACCATAAAAAGAAAAATAAATAACATTAATAATAATAACTGAAGATGGTCATATCACCTACAGTACTTAGGGCTTTACGGCTGATAAGGAGCTGCTGTGGGAAAACCTTTAATCCTGACACAGGATTTTAAAAATCTGATCCATACGTATGTACGAAAGTATTTCAATGGCTCTTTGGATTTTAACCATGTACCAGGTACTATAGGAAGAAAACGGTTATTTTTGAGCCCCTTCTTTTAACATGAGCTGTTAGAGGTCTTTTTCTAGCTGCATCTAATCAGAGAGGAGAACTATGTAGATCAGTCAGTGCGAAAGGGGTCACATGAGTCTCCTCCTGACCATAAAGCTCATTTCCATTAAAGCGTGTGCTGTCAAATCAGAGCACACAAGTGATATATGCGTGTGTGTATTTTTTTTTTACACACCTCTCCCATAAGAGCAGCAATGCCAGTCGATCGTCTCTCTCTCCTTGCTCTACGGCGATCTTTCACATTTACACCCAGTTTGGAGTCTCCCTCCGGGCTAGCAGCCTTCCCAGGCTCTGTATCTGCAGATCAGCACTTACTAATTAATCGTATGCTTAGTAATTAGCACTGTATTTCATTTAATAGAGTTTACCTAATATAGTCAGGTTTAAATATAATTCAGACCAAAGTTTGCTGCTTTAGGTTTAAGCTGGAATCCCGAACTTTCTGTGTCTGAAACTGTTCTCTAGTTACTATATACAGTATATACTGCCTCATTTTTCAGAGTCTGCCATTTTGTACCAGTCTCCAAAAACCATCATGTTTATCATCAATATTTAGTGCACTCATTCAGTCCCCCAATAAAGTGAGATAGGTGCTAGCAGCTACAAAACAAGCATAATCCTGGAATAAAAAAAAAGTTAAGCAGCATTCAGGGAGTGAGTGCACAGTAATTTATAGAGCACTCATGTACCAAGAGAAAGTAAATGAGGACACAAAACTAAATAAATCTCTGCCAGGTTTGTTTAACTAGTGGGGCTGAGATAATATTAGCTGAAGATTAGTGTTAGAAAAAAACCCACTAGCAAACAGCCAGTTTCTTATTGCAAGGCCAAAAGCACCAAAGAGCAGCTGATGAATTGTTAGCCACAGTGTGCAGGGCTGTAGGTGTCTGAGCAGGCGTGAGAATGTACAGTTGGAGTAGAATGACTTCTGCTTCTGTGCGATGCAAAACAGCACAAACATACAGATAGATTCTGTCACAGCACCATTATTAGTCATGCGATTGCAGGAATACGTGCAAACTTCGGCAAACGCGTGCAATGTTGCTATGCGAGTTGCGTTCTCCTGGATGTTCGACATTTTTGTTGCTGCTAGTGGATGTAATTCTTTTTGTCTGAGGAGCTATTAAGTCAGAATGAGCCACGCTAGAGGCCATTTAAAAAAGAGCAAATACTTGTGCTGTGCTGTGAGTCGCTAGGACTTTACCGCTTGTTAATAGAGTCACTTACCTCTCTCTGCTGGCGTTACCGTGACAACAGGACTGACGGGCTGAAGACTGGGCTGAGGTTCAGACGTCCTATTAACGATTTTTTCCGCCTCTTTGAGGTCGGTCAGGGTCACTCCCTGCAAAAAAAAAAAAAACCCACACACCAATAGAACACAATAATTACACACATGACAATATACTGTAAAATAATTGCTTAAAAAAGGAAAAACTCAAGACATTTGAGAAATGTCACAACAGACTAGAGGATCGGTTGTTCATTTTCATAGTTTTTTTTAATAAAATTTTATATTGCGTTTAATTTATTTTGTATATTCTGAAATGTCTTATGTGGTAATGAATCAAATGAAACCAATTCCACTGAAAAAACTAAGTGTGTGATTTTATTAATTAACACAGGGGTCTGAATTGCTGTGCTTTAATAACAAGAAACTGGTGTTTTCTTTCAAATTATGCAATTTGATGCTTCATCGCTTACAGGCCTAATCATTTTAGTAAAGTTAAAGTGATTATTAACATGGAGAATATTCACAAACATGTCAATGTATACATTACAACGTTCAGTTTTTACATGTCATGGTTTCACACTCATGAGCTACAGAAAGGAAAGACTGCAGCATTAAACTCTGCTGCAAATGGAAGACTCTTATAATAGGTGTCCTTTACCTACTTTACTAGAATAATACCTGAGTGGAGCGTCGTGACTGGCGCATGAGTCGTGACCGAGCTCTTCTCTGAGACTCTGACTCCTCGTCTCGAACTGGAGCCTGGTATCTGGTGGTGGTGGAGGATGAGGGTCAACAGACAAAGAAGCAAGATTATAGATACTGGGTCACAGGTACTGTATATTATGGGTATACCTCATACTAGTGTATGGTGTTCATTGCTGTATGTCATCATGCTAATACAATGAAATCCAGTGTAATGAGCTCTTGATGTGGTAGTCCAAAGCCTGGTCAGTGGGTATAAAAGCCCATAACTGTCAAGCAGCTGGTGTGTGGGTGGTGCGCTTACTTCTTGCCGTCACTAGAGGGACCGCTAGGACTCTCTGGGGTTGATTCGCTTCTTTGCAGCGTGGGAGGAACACGAGCAGTTCGGCTCTCTCGCTCCTGCTCTTTCTCCTCCGCTTCCTTCTCTTCAGGGGTCTGGTGGGGAATCATACACATTAGAGATGCGTGGATCGGCTCAAACATTACAATTATACTAATTCTTAGATTTGTTTTCCTCATGATGATATGGTCAATGGATGATTCTTTGTTAATGGCTTTTGTTAATGGCGTTATCTTATTTATCACAAACATAATAGCATCAACTGTGCCGGGATTCAGGCTATTCCGCCGTGTCTCTAAAACACGGCCTGCTGCACTAAATGCTTGCAACGCTTGGCGCAGGAATGCACAAGATTCTCATAGCAAGCCGACGAAGTCGTGGGAATCGATCTTGTTTCTCCCAAAGTGAAATACAATTTTCCTCTGATATTTAGAGTATGTAGTTAATATTTGCATCATTAACGACTTGTGCCTCTCTCATCCAACTGCGACCTACCCGAAATTAATCAAAATGCAAATTTTTATTAACCGACCCACGGATTATCCGCAGCACCCGTGGATAGAACCACGATCCGTGTATCAATTAATACACATACATACCTGTGGTTTAACTGCATACAAAATATAATAATAATAATGATAATAATACTACTACTAATAATAATAATATTATCCAGAAAATTTACTTCTGTATGACACCAACACACAACATTGAGCAGGTAGTTGAGTGAATTTAACAACTAACCTTGTCAGCAGGGCTGACTGTGGAGGTAGTGATGCTTTCTGTATCTGGACTTGACACCGTGGAAGCCTCTACACATGAGAACAAAAGATAAAACAGCTCTACTTCAGAAAATGAACATAAAAAAGAAATAATTATTTCATGCTTTTGCAAAACGATAAATGTAGCAGTAGCTTCGTGTTTAGGACACAATTTAATTGAAGCTGCGTTGGAGATGTAAATTGAGCTTTACCAGGACTGCTCTCTTTGTCCTCATTTATCTCCAGGCCTCCAGAGACTCCTCGTTCCTTTGACTGATCCTGCAAGCTCATCTTTTCTCGGCTGCTCATCCTACACACCGAGCTTCTGACAGAGACGGCGACGAATGAAGAGAAAGGTCCGTGAATACCGAGAACGTACCGCGTTGTAAACAGATACAAGTAAACAGCTATTACAGAGTGTTTTCGTACCTGCGTCTTTTGGCAGCGTTGCCGTTTGCGGATGCTTGCGCATTCTGTTTATCCTTAATGGCTTGTTCGGTTCGCCACTGCAAAGTAATATACACAAACCGTTTGTAAGTAAAATACTACTAAGCAGCCAACAGGGATTACTTCCAGGACAGATTTATTTGCAGGTGAATATAATCCTACAATTAAAACAAAAACATGTCAGCATGTCAAGTGTGGGTTTTTTTGCCTCTTATATGCCACAGTTAATACTCTTGTAGCTAAATGTGCTGAAATTCCCACATCCATGTTCAAAAATGGGGGATTAAATCTGGATGTTCAACACCACAAACTGACGCTCACATGCTTTTAGCCATATAGTGTAGTTCTGTTTAATCTTGTGAAACATTGGTGAAACAAGTTCCTGTTAACACTAACAACTAAACGATAGTTCCCTCAGCCATCTTCCTTTCTCTCTAGAAGTTAATCAGACAGAAATATCTCTGCGCTGATATCTCTGGTCTCGGTTATGCAGTTGTTTTTTTTTTTTTTAAACATGTTGATGTGGAGAGCACGTCGGACAAGTCCTGGTGTTGCTGCTGGAGAAATGACCGTATTAATATAAAACTTTATAAAGTCGTTTGAATTGAGCCTCAGTTCACACCTTCTGAAGTGAGAACCAGAAATGAGAATTCAACGGGGCTACGGTATAAAAACTGTGTTAAAATGCAGATTTGAAACCTTCTGTGTCGTGTTAAAACTTTACTACTACAGCTGAAGTACTACTCCATTTATACGAGAAGCATATTGAGACTGGAATAGAATGATTTATTTCTTAAAAGAATAACTAGATTATCTGTGCACGTGTGTGTGTGTGTGTGTGTGTGTGTGTGTGTTGTCTTACACTAGCTTGTCTCTGCAATAATTCCTCCAGCAAGGTCTCCACACTTTCATCAGCAACATCAAATGGAGTCTGACCCTGAAATGCACATTTTCACACAAAAAAAACCCATACAATTACATACAAACACATGTATATATATATATAATTATTATTATCATTTGTATTAATATTTGTAGGTGCTGAAGAGACTTATGCAAGTGACCAGAACACAAGTGTATTAACACAGATGAGTTTTGTTGAAGGGTCTGGGGAAGAAATCGGATATAAAAAGTCTATCCACTTTTCTTTCAGTCTATCCATGATTCCCTCGATCTCGACTAGAGCCCTAGGCTCAGCTAAAAAGAAGCAGCACCGTAGCACGATGCTGCCACCACCGTGCTTCACTGCAGATATGGTGTTCCTTGTGCCAAATGTGTTTTCTGTTGCCAAATGTATCTGTAAAGTCTATTCCCATAACTTGGTCTCATCAGACCATACCAAATGTTGCTACATGGTTTGGTGATGATTTTGTGAGAAAGCGCTTCCATACATCACGGCCCAAATGTTTTCATATGCATGCCGTCACTTATCAGACATTTCTGCAGCACCTTTAACGCTGCTGTATGTCAGCATATATAAGAAGAAACTGATATCTGAACAAGGGTCCAGATGTCAGATATAACCCGATATCAGCTTCTCTTTACTGCATCTTATGAATGTAAAGGATGCTTCAAGATATTATAATTGTTTTTGTGGTTCATTTTTATCCGAGTTATGTTTTTTTTTTTTTTTGTTTTTGGTAAAAATTTAATCTGTTCTTAACTCAGACTCTAAACGTTTCAGTCAACTGTCGTTTCTGATTTAATCCTTATGGCGAATTCATTATTCTAGTCCAGAATTATGCTTGAAATAGAACAGATAAATAAACAGACAAATAAAAATGAAAGACGATGCAACAGCAACATTCTACTAAAATAAGGGTATTGGTTTGGGGCATTACCAATTTGTGTATTTTTATTACACAGCCTACTACACATTTACAGTAAAATGCGTGCACACACACACACACAACCTCTCTTCAGGACAAACAAAGTGAAGTCTGTGCATTTCTGTGTGTGTGTGTGTGTGTGTGTGTGGGTGCAGCCTGCATTAGCATTAGTGTGGTGAGCTCTTTGGCACAGAAGGGCACCAACACACATCCTACACACATCCTTTTTGCTGCACACTTGCACAAGCTACAGTGTGTTAAAGTGCTCAGTTTAGCAGAGCTGAGTAATAACGGCATTGCTCCGAGGTGAAACTGCATGTTATTGCATGTTTTTTTTACAGGCTTAGGGAAACATTTTAGTCTCCTTTTTCGTCTGTATGCCTCTCTGTCTCCTTCCCTCCGTTCTTGCTCTCCCTCCTTATCTATCGTCAGCCTTATTCCTTTTCTTACCCACTTTCTCTCTCTATCTTCCTTTCTATGTATTTAATCATGTCTCTCGTCCTCCTTTTTACTGCTGCTCTACATTTTCCCTGTTTCTTCATACAGCCAGTGAGTTAGCAGGCTTTCTCTGTATTAAGCTAACTATGTGTGCAGCAGTCATTCTCTTGTTCGGTGTGTAGCTCGATCGCTGCTCCTTATTCTACTGCCGTATATTTCTGTTATTCTCTTGTGCTGTTTAGCTGTCCATCTCTTTTGACCCTTTTTATTTTTCTGGCCTACATTTGCTTCAGTCTCGTTTTGGCTGTACAATGCTGTCTGAATGCTTCATTCTTTTTTTCTTTTTTTTTTGCTCTCTGTTTAGCTGTCAATGTCTCTCGCCCTTTTCCTTCAGCTGTTATGTTGTTCTCTCTGTACAGCTTTTAACCACCCTTCATTCTTTCCAGCTTGTATATCTGTCAGTTTGTCTCTGTGTCTTTTTTCCTCAAACTCTATCTATAGCACTCTATCACTTTACCCCTCTCCGTCATTTACAGAGTTTCACAATCGTAGTTTAACATTTGTCCTCCAATACCCACAGTTTAGGCTTTTAAAGCTACAGTATGTAGGATTCCATTGTTACAATAGAAATAACTCACATAATTAATCTTAACCAGATCCTGATCAAATCCTGACAAGTCTTAAGATGAGAAATTCTCATTTCATTTGAATGATAATTAAGAGGCCTCAGCCTCCTCCCTTTTTCCTTTTAACGTCAAGTCACCAGAATTCTATCCCCGCATTGCTATCCGGCCCATGCGGAGCACACTGGTGGGTTGGTTACCATCTGTGGATGTATGTGGAATGGTCGGGATGGACCTATCGATGATGAGGTGAACATCTAGTCCCAGTCTTGAGAATTCGGAGCCTTTAGATGTGATAACATTTGAGATAAAAATTCGAGAGCACCCGCTATACTGTCTGGACTCTTTAGATATCTTTCTCAATCACTCCTAATTGTGGTTTATGCCTCTCACTCTCAAGCTCTCAGTTACTGTTTCTCACTCAATATTTGTTTGTCGCTCTCTTTTTTATTCTTTCTATTCTCGTTCTATCTCTCTTCCTCTTCTTTGTTTAGCTCCTATATCTCTCCCAACCCTCTTCAATCTGTGGTTCATATATGTGTTAGTCTCTCATGCTATGAAGTACAAGCTCTCTCTCTCACTTGTCGCTTTCAATCTATTGCCTGAACACTACATTCTTTCTCTTTCTTTATCTAGCACAATCTCTCTCTGTGTGTCCAGCTATTCTTCTTTCTCTCTTTTTAAGCCGTTTCTCTTACTGTTTTCTGTTCATTGTATTCCACATGTCTCAATAGAGATTGGTGAGTCAGTGTCTCTCTCTCTCTCTCTCTCTTCTCTCACCCCATTGCTGCAGGCATCCATGTCACAAAGTTGCTCTGCGAGGAGACAACAGGCCTCACTCTGACCCCAGTGGGCTGCAGCATGGAGCGGAGTCCAGCCGTCCCCATCTTTAGCAGACACATCCAGGCCACACTGACACAGCAACCTGAGAAGCAAAGATAAATTTGATAAAATCGACTTACACCTTTTCAGATGTTTTAGAAGTCTAAGCAATGTGTGTGTGTTTCCCATATTCACACACACACACAAATATAAATATATAAAATTCAACACTACTGTTTATTATACTCAAGGGTCTAAGCAGTGCAGGGCAGAGAGCAACTGATCCTGGCCTTAGTGAGATCAGCAGGACAAATGTGGCCTGTTCCACAGGAAGTCTCTTGCATGAGACAGGAAATAAACATCAGCTATTCTTAGAGAGATCAGAGAGCTGTCTGATCACATGACCACCACACCATTTCAAACACCCACCCAAGCCACACAGTATTAGCACATGCAAAGTTAAAAGATAATAATCTGTATATATATATATATATATATATATATATATATATATATATATATATATATATGTATTTAGTCACACATTAGCATCACTTACTTGATGGCTTCTAGGTAGCCCTTTGCAGCCGCAACATGAAGGGGTGTAGCTCCAGTCCTGGGGTGGTGCAGATCAGCTGGCACACCGTCTGTAAGCCAACCACGGGCATCACGCATGATACACTCCTCCTCCAAACGCTTAGCTGCCTCCACATCCACACCTGGATATTTTACACAGAGAACTGCGTGATCGAGCTGACTGTGAGACAACATGAGCTAAATTAAAAGTGATCATTGGTCATTTGCTGTGGTCCAAAAGGAATAATACACTTCAGGGTGTGCTGTTATTCGAATACCCATCTTTTCGTCACATGGCAGAGTAACACATAGGAAGGAAAGTGCCATCTACCCTCGTCTGCATATTAGAGCATAGAGAAGCTCAGAGAAGGAAGCTTATCCTTATATTTTCATTAAAAATCTGCTTAAGCGATGATATCATCTATACTTGCAAAAGCATAATACATACATAGTAAAGTATAGTAAAAGGAAGTAGATGTTTAAAATATTCAAATTGAAGACGATCTGTTCCTTCTCAAGTATGAAGTCTGGGTGCTGAGCAGGAAAGCGATTTTGTGTGGCTGTAAGAATGGCTTTGCTCTGTTTTTAGCTTGTCTGTTTGTCTATTTTTACAGGTAACAAAGTGTAATGGAACCAGAAACCACATAAAGTAAGTGTTTGATTATTTAGTCATGCAGTTTGCATGAAACGTACCCCTGACCTATAAGCCTGCATTCAAGTGCAGACTTCCCTTATGCAGACCGGCATAAGGGAAAATTTGTGTAAATGAAATTTATGGTTGTGTGACTTTTTAAAAAGTGAACCTTTTTAAAAGGTTCAGTAAAAGGCCAGTCACAGTCCTGCAGTCACAGTGACTAACAAACACATTTTTGAAAGCTGGACTTTGACGTCAGAGTCACATCTCCCTCTTATTCACTGCATGACTGGATGAGTGGGAGATGAGCTATTCATGGTAATAAGAGCTTTCTGTCTTTCTCTCTCCGTCTGCCTGCCTCTCGGACTCACCATGTTTCAGGGTGTGCTGCTGCAATAGTGCCTCCATGGCTTCGTCTTTGGCGATATCTAATGGTACGTCGCCATCACAGTTCACCGAGCTAAGAGATGCTCCCCTCTGCAGCAAGTATCTAACACACACACACACACACACGAACGAGTCAATAAAAATATATTCATCTATTCCAGCACCACATCTGTGATATTCATGATAATTCCTGCCTCGTGTTCACACTGCAATAAAAAGCTCCATAATGGCTTAGAGGCAAATTTTTATTTACATTACTTACTTCATATTTAATCACTATTAATTAATTTCATTATTGAACCAAATCTTTTTTTTTATTATTTGTAACCAAAAGAACACAGACTTGCCCAAGCAGTGACACAGGCCTGTTTAGCACACTTAGAGCAAAGCATTATCCACCCTTTTACACATACATGAGTTCACGTATGCCCGTGATTGGCTGGGGTCACTGTGATTGACAGTGGAGTGAGAGTATTAAACCCCTCCCACCCTGACAAAATGGTTAGCTCTTCTCAAAGCCACATCTGATCACAGGACTTCGACACACTTGAAATCAGAAAGCACAAAGTCCTCTGTCCTGAAGTCTTCCGCTTGCTGTAAAACTAGTCCACCCGATTGATCATATGTTTTCTTAGCAGCATATATATATAAAATAATACCGCATTCTGCTTACATTACAGCTGGTACTACTGTCATTGCTGTGCTGTGGACACAATCAATTCTCAGAGTTCAGAATTTAACTGTGCTGTAGTATAAACACAGTTAGTAAACACAACACTATTGACATGTACACTATATAAAAAGAGGCGTTTATGATTTCTAACATTAGCCAAAACACTCAGTTAGGTTTACTGAGGGAGCCAAAACAAATAATCATCATTAAAACACAGCAGACACTCAATGCTATATGCCACACTAAATAAAATACATACTCAGCAATTTCCATGTTCCCACAGGAAGCTGCTACGTGAAGCGGGGTCCAGCCCTCGTTGTCCACCTGGTTTACGTTAGCACCTTGAGACAAGAGGAAGACCACCACCTCGATACTACCGTCGATGCAAGCCTGAAGGACATCACACAAACTCTGTATGAATCGCTGCGTTAAAATGAACACGTCTCACTAAAGAAACAGACATTTCCCATACCTCAATCAATAAAGTCATGTTTGTAGCTAAGAAACATCACTGACACATAATGGAAGGCAGCCGTCTTTGTCAAGGGAAATTATTTAGTGTTTACAACGGAGAATCTTAGCTAGCAAAAGTTACCTCAGAAAATCTCTGGCTACGGCTTAAAAAAAAGTCTCCTCTTCACTCAATGTAAGAAAAAACAACAACAATCAATTTCTGCTGTAAAGACATGTTAATGTTAATAAAATAATTAATCAAACAGTTTATTAGCTGGGTTTAGCTAGCTATTATGTATTTCTCTGCTTGACCACAGTATCCAATGCTTAGCTGGCTGCTTATTTTAGTTAGCTAGAGAGAATAAAAAGGTATGTAAATAAACTTTTAATTTAAATTAAATAAGTCCATTAAGTACATTAATAATGTACTGATTTAGTTCTGACCTCAATGCGCTCAGACACTGTCATTTCATTCACGAGATAAAAATGGAGCTTGTGAGATTTATCTAATCTTTGCCAGCATTAGCATATAGCTACTTTCGTGATAAACATTAACATTAGCGTCTCTTCGTCGTCTATAATGGAGCTGCAGCAGGAAGTTAGTTATAACCTAGAATTCCTATTAATTTTTTTTTTTTTTTTTACTTTATTTCTCTGGATTCTCAAACATCCCTTCTGGATTTAGTCAGAGAAATAGTCTGAAAGTTGCCAAAAAAAAATGATGACTTTTCAAATTTCCAATTGAACGCTTTTAATATGGTCATTATAGTTGTCCCTATATGGTGTGAATGCAATGTTAGCGTTCACTGGTTGTCACATATAAACAATAACAATCTTTTCTGCCCTGAGAGGGTTTTAATGTTTTTGATAGAAAATGATAATAAAATGACAAACGTTTACAGAATGGAGGTAAAACCATTCATTGCAAATTGGCATTTTGAAATGATGCTTAAATCCCAAAAACGTTAATCATTAACCCAGAAAAGGTGTCACACTGATTCTTGTACCTGGTGCAGTGCTGAGATTCCGTCGGCATTGGAAGAATTAACCATGTCCTGTCCAGACATTTTGTCCCCATTGCTTATAACCTGCACCTCCTTCAGCATCTCCTTCGCCTCCTCTGTGTCTCCGCTGGCACAGACGGCCAGGAACTCTGCCGTCCTCTCAAATCGAACATGCTTTCTGACACAGACAGACACACACACACACAATGACAGCTCTATTCACTTCTCAAGATCCTCATTAGGAGTTAGTTTTATAACAGTAATATCACATCACAATCTTAAAGAACATGTCTGAGTTTTGGTTGCTAACAAACTTCCAGCAAAACAGTAGGAAACTATTGGAAATATTCTACACATTTCATAACGTTAAACTGCTGCCAATCTGAGTTATATAAAGTATATATGGGAAAAATAAAATAAGTATATGAAAAACAAGAAGGTTTGGTGAAGGATTTTGTTAATACGGACCAAACATTAATTCAGTAGTGTTCACTTTTGAACTCAATTATTTTGAATTAAATTTGATCATTAATTTTAATCAAAGTTCATAACTGTTATATGTTATAATTGTTATATATGTCATAAATGTTATAATTGTTCATAATAAACTCATTGATTACAATATGAATTTTATATCATCATATTGCCCATGCCCGATATTTACAAGGGCACTACATGTTATACTTGTGCAAAGTAATATGAACACTTCTTAGAAGCTCCGCCCACTATCCCTCATTTCGTTCTCTTGACTCAGGTCCGCTTCCTCATTTCAGTATAAGAGCTGTATATGAACTGTTTAAGCCATGACATTTTCAGCAAGTTGTGTGGACAGAGAAGAACTGATCCAAAGTTGGAGCAATTTATGTGTGTCTGACCCTAACCCTAACCCTAGGTGGAGGAGGAAGTGTCATGGTTTGGAAAATGTTTTGAGCATTTGAAAATGTTTTGAGAAAACTGTGAGCATCTCCAAAACTAACCATATTTCAGAAAAAATCATCTTCCTATTTTTTAATAATAGGTTTAGCTCCAGTGCAAAGTTAAAGGAGCAAATGTTTAGGCTGATTCACTCGCATATTGGGTATTATGCACTTTTAACTGAAAATGATTGACAGAGGTATGGAGGTGAAAAGAGAAAAAGAGAGGAAAAAACACACACACACACACAATGCGAAAGGAATGTTCATTTGATAACGTGTAAAAAAGAAAAAAGGGCCTGTGTAACAGGAATCAGACTTTATCGGGACAGAGGAGGCTAAATCGATTCAATTATGGCCCATTCAATTTTAAATTAAGAAGACTTTATCGCAAATATTTAGACTAGTTTAAATCTTGGAATCTGACAGTAACTGGAAAAACATTATCTTACGGTCCAATATTAATTTCCTGAACCATATGTCACATTTTTAACTTTAAAACCATGATCAGGGTAATGAAATGTACAACCAGTATCGTGTTATATAACATGTCCAATAACATTCCATATACGGAGTCACGACTAGTGCATGGTTTTTCATTGTACTGCCTATGAAACACTGAAAACTTTTTTTTGCTTTGGGTTGTTCTTTATCTTTTCCACTGCCAAATCGTGCCTTGAGAGCTTGTTAAGGCTTGCTCTGTACATTTCTGAGTAGTTGACAACCCCTAGCCCCTTCCTTCAGCATTTCCACTTGCCATGGTAGTTCTTCAGATTAGTTGTCATAGTAACAATGCCAGTCCAATGAAATTTACACCAAAATCACTCCAAATGTTACTGATCAACCAAAACACTGCCGATTGTTTTTTGTATGCTATAGCATTACAATTTCCCTTCACTGGAACTCAAACCTGTTCCAGTATGACAATGCCCTGTAAACAAACTGAGGTCCATAAAGACATAGTTTGCCAAGGTCGGAGTGGAAGAACTCGAGTGTCCTGCAAAGAGCTCTGACCTCATCCCCACAGAACACTTTTGAGATTAATTAGATTACTGTCTGTTCCTCATCCAACATCAGTGCCTGACCCCACTAATGTTCTTGTGGCTGAAAAGGCAAAAATTCCAAAGCTTTCCCAGAAGAGTGGAGCTTATTAGAACTGCAGGGGCTAAATCTGGAATGTGATGGTCAACGAGCTTGTATGGGTATGAGGGTCACAAACCTTTGCTGATATAATATACTTCCTTCAACAATCCCTGACTCACAGCCCAAATTGCCTTAGTCATTCACCAGTTAGTTGACATTCAGGGACTAGCCATCAAAATATCTACATACCCGAAAGTCCCTATAAACATTTCTGAGCCAATAATTATGACGATTGAACCAACTAGAGCTGTAAAAAAAAAACTACGTGGAAGATTACACAAGTGTAATGCTCCTCAGTTTGCACAGAAGCATCTGTGGCAGTGTTTTCCACACAAACGCATGACATCATGGACTCCATGAAGTACAAGGAGACAAGGAGAATATCTGAATGCTTCTGCCAGGAAGTTAAAGCTGACTCATGATTGAATTTTCCAGAACATACAATGATTCACAGGCTGCAGAATCAGGATTTTGACATGGCAACCATAGTCCTCTGACCTGAACCCTATTAGGGTACGCTGAGTTGACAATAAGAGTTTACAAGAGAAACCTGGTGAGAACTCTGAAAAGACGGTATGATTGGTAAAGTTTCCTGACTCTGTGTCTGTAAATACATTCCTAGATCTATTATCTTTGGAAAATTAGGCACGACAAACACCTAAACCAATGTAAATACAGGAAGATAAAAAAGGTTCACTTTTAATATCATTTGGCTCTCGACTGGAGCTGTGAGGCTTCGACTTTATTAGCTCGATCACCAAATTTTAAAAGAATTTTATTATTTATTATATCATTTTCATATCACAGTGCTGCTGACTTCTCGATTCTGAATGGTCAGAAGCATTTGCTTGATTTTCTATTACAGCAGCTCTGACAATAGTGCCAGCTGCACATCAAAGGCTCATATCAATGCGTCGCATATTAACTTAATAATAATTAAGTTATTATTTCTATAGTAACATACTCCTTTGCAGTGACTTCTATGGGGAACACATCCCATAACTTAAGTGTGTGCTTTACAAATAAAAAAGTTTGTTTTGTACTGCACTCTTTGAATATTGTTTGTTATTGCTCATCGTGTTATACCCTAGTCAGGACTCTAAAATCTTGTTCTATGTGCCTCTTGTTAATGTCCTTTGATTCCTTTTGGAAGTGCTTGACAGTTCTTCAGAACAGCCAGTTTCTGTCGGGATATACCAAGAGTTTAGTGAGAGTGTTTTTACACCGTCCGGTGTTAACGAGGTCAATATGGTAGATGAGGAGATGGTGTGTTTTTTCGGATTAATGTTGTACATATCTTTATCAACCGTCAGCGGTGTCGATGGTGACAAAGTACTGCACGATCATCACTGGGTGCCATCTGACTTCTTCAAGTGGAAGGCTTATAGCTTAAGGGTTAGCGTTAACTAAACATTACACCACTCTAAATATATATTCCGGGGGCACTGTGGCTTAGTGGTTAGCACGTTCGCCTCACACCTCCAGGGTTGGGGGTTCGATTCCCGCCTCCGCCTTGTGTGTGTGGAGTTTGCATGTTCTCCCCGTGCCTCGGGGGTTTCCTCCCCCGGTCCAAAGACATGCATGGTAGGTTGATTGGCATCTCTGGAAAATTGTCCGTAGTGAATGAGGGTGTGTGTGTGTGCCCTGTGATGGGTTGGCACTCCGTCCAGGGTGTATCCTGCCTTGATGCCCAATGACGCCTGGGTTGGGCACAGGCTCCCCGTGACCCGAGAATAGTTCGGATAAGCGGTAGAAGATGAATGAATGAATGAATGAAATATATATTCCTTTTTCTTCTGACGTACAGTGCTTCAAGATCGTAAAAAATCATGATCTTGATCAGACTGAGGAAGCGATTCTCAGGCATTGAACAGCCCTGAGCTGATAAAACACTTCTCTGGAAGGTGTCTGTTACATAACCACCATCTTACATAAATTCCTCCCTCAAAATGAATATATTCATTACATAAACATATACAAACTTAAAAAGTGAGGTACAACTGGTTTGTAAGTAATAATATCCAAACCACTGGAACAAATCTTCATCAGGGAAAAGAACTAATCACCTTATATAATGGACAGCTGTCTATCTTTATATCTCTATAGAGTAAATCTGAGTTTATGAGAAGTCAGACAGAGTATTATAGAGGAAAAAAGTTATGTAAGTTCCACTGTTCATGTTCTACCTCATGCATTAGACTGTAACTGCTCTATGACTTCCGATTGTGATGAGTAAGAAAGGTAGCTATTGAGCAACACTGAAAAGGCGTGGTTGTGTTTAATCAACGTGAAGAAAACATTCTTATTAGTTATTAATAATTAAGTCACCTTCTTTTGATGTGTTGCCGGCCAGGTCGTTGGCCGTCTGCGTCCTGTGTTTTCTCTCCATCTTCCCGTCCATCCTCCTCTACATCCCGCCAGCGTCTCCTCGGCGCGGCCGGTTCTCGGTCTGTAGTCGAGCCGTTCCAGCGTTTTAACTGCTCCCGACGCTGAACTTTCGCCGCGTCGCCCATTCTCCCCAAAAATGATCTCTTTAAAATAATCAGGAAAAAAAAAAAATTCACTCGGACACACCCTCCATTTGAGATGTTTACATATCGAGAGCTAGCTAGCTGGCTAGGCTAGGCTAGGCTAAGCTAATTGAGCTACTTCCTTATTCAAAATCGCTTGAAGGAAGTTCACGGCTAGCGCGCGAGCTTTCTTTAACAACAAACAAAAGCGTCTCGGCCGAATTCTTAATATCAGCCTAAACACTTTTTACGTTTGATTATCATCGTATGTAGTTCCCCGACCTAAATAAGAAGTCGACAGGGGGGAAAAAATAATAAAAAGCTTTAGGGACAACGACTTGACATCGCGGCTGTCAAACAGTGTCAAAAAAAAAAAACATAATATGGCGTTAGCTTCCGAGCTACTAGACGGCGCTCGAGCTCGAGATACTTCTGATGAAGTGCTTCCGGTGGTTTGACGACGGAGATTAAAGCAACGGAAGTTAGCAGCTGATGTTAGCGGCGTTTCAGTGAAAGCGAATAACTGGATTTAAGAGTTTGTTGTTGTTAAAAGAAACGTCAACATGTCGGACGAAAGGGCTGAGAGATCAGATGGGAAAATGGTGAAGATGGAAATTGACTACAGCGCGACTGTAGACCAGCGGCTGCCCGAGTGCGAGAAATTAGCTAAAGTGAGTGTGACGGTTTGAGCAGTGCGGCTGAGTCATGATACAGCAACACCGATTATTAGCTCTCACAGCTCTCTCTTCTCTTTATTCTATACTGCGTCCTGTTTTCAGTTTATATAAACATTATTACAAACTTAATACAGCTAAATGATCCTATATATTTACATTTTAGGGTAAATACCGTAGAGTATACTAGCTTAATGCTAATGCTAGCTAAACCTCAGCTTGTTAGCAAGCCGAATAAACCCGTAATGTAACGACTGTAGCAGAAGAAAGAAAACGAAAATAACTCTTATATTTTTATAATAAAAATTAGGCAACAAAAACCAAATGTGTCCGATATTTGCTTGTGTTTTGCGACATATGTTAGATAATTGAACTTTTAAAAATATTAATAAAGCTGCTGTTTATGATGTGATCTTTCTTTCTCTCTCTCTCGCTCTCTTTCTTTCTCTCTCTCTCTCTCTCTCTCTCTCTCTCTCTCTCTCTCTCTCTCTCTCTTTCTTTTTTTCTTTTTCTCTCTCCCTGTCTG
Organism: Tachysurus vachellii; assembly: GCF_030014155.1. Taxonomy (NCBI): domain Eukaryota; kingdom Metazoa; phylum Chordata; class Actinopteri; order Siluriformes; family Bagridae; genus Tachysurus; species Tachysurus vachellii. The sequence continues at coordinate 27,984,387 of NC_083463.1, read as the reverse complement.
TCTCTCGGGTGGTCTGTCTGTCTGTCTGTCTCTCGGGTGGTCTGTCTGTCTGTCTCTCTCTCTCTCGGGTGGTCTGTCTGTCTCTCTCTCTCTCGGGTGGTCTGTCTGTCTGTCTCTCTCTCTCTCGGGTGGTCTGTCTGTCTGTCTCTCTCTCTCTCGGGTGGTCTGTCTGTCTGTCTCTCTCTCTCTCGGGTGGTCTGTCTGTCTGTCTCTCTCTCTCGGGTGGTCTGTCTGTCTCTCTCTCTCTCGGGTGGCCTGTCTGTCTCTCTCTCTCTCGGGTGGTCTGTCTGTCTGTCTCTCTCTCTCTCGGGTGGTCTGTCTGTCTGTCTCTCTCTCTCGGGTGGTCTGTCTGTCTCTCTCTCTCTCGGGTGGCCTGTCTGTCTCTCTCTCTCTCGGGTGGCCTGTCTGTCTCTCTCTCTCTCGGGTGGCCTGTCTGTCTCTCTCTCTCTCGGGTGGTCTGTCTGTCTCTCTCTCTCTCGGGTGGTCTGTCTGTCTCTCTCTCTCTCGGGTGGCCTGTCTGTCTCTCTCTCTCTCGGGTGGCCTGTCTGTCTCTCTCTCTCTCTCTCTCGGGTGGCCTGTCTGTCTCTCTCTCTCTCTCGGGTGGTCTGTCTGTCTCTCTCTCTCTCGGGTGGTCTGTCTGTCTCTCTCTCTCTCGGGTGGCCTGTCTGTCTCTCTCTCTCTCGGGTGGTCTGTCTGTCTCTCTCTCTCTCGGGTGGTCTGTCTCTCTCTCTCTCTCTTGGGTGGTCTGTCTGTCTCTCTCTCTCTCGGGTGGTCTGTCTCTCTCTCTCTCTCGGGTGGTCTGTCTGTCTCTCTCTCTCTCTCTTGGGTGGTCTGTCTGTCTGTCTCTCTCGGGTGGTCTGTCTGTCTCTCTATCGGGTGGTCTGTCTGTCTGTCTCTTTTGGGTGGTCTGTCTTTCTCTTTCTCTTGGGTGGTCTGTCTCTCTCACACACACAGTCTCTCTTACCTTTTTTGCGGCCCAACTTTCTCTCTTTTTCTGCTGTCTGTCTCTCTCTCTTTCTTGTGGCCTCTTGCTGTCTCTCTTTTTTTTTTATACAGTCTATCTCTTTCTCGTGGTCTCTCTCTTGCAATCTTTCTCTGTCTTTTTACCAAGAAACCAGAAGGTATAATCTTCTTTGTCCTGAAGATTTCATAAGCTGGGAAAGTTGAACTGTTTTGAACTGCTTAATATTCAGTATCTGTCTCCTAATCAGTATTAGTAAGTTTTATTTTGTTAATAAACACGTGTATTATTTGTTTTAGACTATGTATTAGAACAAGTGCATTACTATTAACCTATCGTTCATGCTACGGCTGGAGCAGATGTCTGAGGGTGCTTTTTTAAGCATATAACCATGCTGTGGTATTGATTGAAACCTTTATTGCCCCGAAGGGAATTTGTTTTGCACTCAAGGAAGCCACATTAACATCCAACAACATTACAAACATAGAAGACACAAATGTGGATATCACCATGATCTGACCAGTTGTAATTGAGACTGATGGCAAATTGGCAATAATGCTGTAAACTATATTATAAAGTCTGCTTGACATTTCTGTAAGTATCCACTTCAAACCATGCCAAGTTGTCTGGTAAAGATTTTTTTAGAGGTTCATTGAGGAGGTTGCATTGTTACCTTGGTTCAGAAAAACTCACTGCAAAATTCACCTCTTACCGTAACCCCGTGTGTGCAGGAAGGGCGGCTTCAGGAAGCTGTCGAGAATCTTCTGTCTCTGGAGAAGCAAACCAGGACGGTCAGTCTAAATATTTTAATAATTTTTAATAATTTCATGTGCATAATTAACTTAGTTTTGCTTGTCTGCAATATGACAAAAACACACCCAGAATAAGCCCTTTATTTGAACATGGATTTCTTTCCAGGCTTCGGACATGGTGTCCACATCCAGGATCTTGGTGGCCATCGTGCAGATGTGCTACGAGGCAAAAGACTGGGACGCTCTCAACGAGAACATCATGTTGTTATCGAAGAGGCGCAGTCAGCTGAAGCAGGTGAGATTTACTGCACACGAGCTTGGTTAGGAGCTTGTGTTCCAGGAGAGTCAATAAGGTATAATTCTTTAAATAAATGATGAATTTATTCGATTATTGCATTTTCGCTAATACTTCAGTGCTCGTGGTTTCTTTGCAGGCTGTGGCCAAGATGGTGCAGGAGTGTTACAAGTACGTGGACACTGCCAGTGACCTGACTGTCAAACTGAGGCTCATCGACACTCTCAGAACCGTTACTGCCGGAAAGGTCGGTCCTTCATCCAGGCTCCAGGCTTCTCCTAATGAAAACTAATGTTGTAATAATCTTTTGTGTTGTCCTGTCCAGATTTATGTTGAGATCGAGCGTGCGAGACTCACGAAGACGCTGGCCGGCATTAAAGAGCAGAGCGGTGAGATTAAAGAAGCTGCGTCCATTCTGCAGGAGCTGCAGGTGAGTTTTTGGGCTTTCTATTACTTCTTGTTATTAAGCTTTATTAGTCAATAAATCTACAAATAAATCAGTTACAATCATTAGCCCAGTTCCAACTGTAATTTCTATGTAGTATGAAATAAATACATTTCTATGTAGTAGGCTAAATAGTGTAAGTAACAAAAAGACACTCCGATGGTCAAGACATTTTACAAACATCTTTTAAATTAGTATTTTGCTAAAGCTAGCAGCATCACATTACATAGATTGACCGAGAAGGTTGCTTTTGTTTAGTAAAACCGATTACTTTACTACTGTATTACTACTGCAGTGTATAGTATGTCATTTGGGACACGGCTAAAGTTTCAGGTATAGATTTAGTTCCCTAATGTGCAAACCAAGAAAAAAAAAATCCCCTGAGAGAACGTGAGGAAGAAATCCTAAGAGCAAGCTGTTTGTGGACAAAACCATCACAAAGTAAACAATTATCATTCTAGTACAGTACAAGTTACTGATGTCATCAAACAGCATGATAAAGGTTCGTGTCGCAATAATTGCAACCTGTTAACGCACACATGCCCACACACCCTGCAGCCTAATGTAATGTGTAGATCTTCTTCTGTATAACTGTCGATTTGATTAAGATAGTGTTTTGTTTTCGCTGAATTAGTGACGCACACGCATAAAACCGTAACCTCTGCCTTTCCCTCGCAGGTGGAAACGTACGGCTCTATGGAGAAGAAAGAGAAGGTGGAGTTCATCTTGGAGCAGATGAGGCTGTGTATAGCTGTTAAAGACTACATCCGAACCCAGATCATCAGCAAGAAGATCAACACCAAATTCTTTAAGGAGGAAGGCACTGAGGTGAGAGCTGAGACGCCCACGCGATTACAACACGGTGTAAAAGTGAAGAGCACACTGAAGGTGTGACGGGAGCACGCTGGTGACCGTTTACCTCTGCTTCAGTATAGATTGAATTCAGTTTCTTTTCTTTCAAATACATTTCTTGGATTCCAATCAGCAAAATACTATACAGCACTGTTAGGTAGGTTAGTTATGTATTAGGTCACTTATATAAATATAGGAGCTCAAGTGGTTAAGGCTCTGGGTTGTTGATTGAAGGATCAGGGTTCAAGGCCCAGCACTGCCAAGCTGCAGCTTGTTCTAAGGGGTGCTGCTCTACAGGCGCTGTATCGTAGCCAACCCCGACCTCATAAGTTAGGATATTCGAAGAAAAGAATTCCACTCTGCTGTAATGCATATGCGGCGATAATAAAGGCTTCAATGCCCCCATTCATTTATTCATTCATATGTGTACACACACACACACACACACTAAACAGGCATAACGTTATGACAGGTGAAGTGAATAACACTGATTATCTCTGGGATATTTCAGGCAGCAAGTGAACATTTTGTCCTTAATTTTGTAGGGATTTGAGTGAGTTTGAAAATGGCCAACTTGTGGCTAGACGACTGGGTCAGAGCATCTCCAAGACTACAGCTGTTTTAGGGGGTCCCCTGTCTGGAGTGGTCAGTATCTATCAAAAGTAGTCCAAGGAAGGAACAGTGGTGAATTGGTGACAGGGACGTAGGCGGCCAAGGCTCACTGATGCACGTGGGGAGCCAAGGCTGACCCGTGTGATCCGATCCAACAAACGTGCTAATGTTGCACAAATGTTAATGCTGGTTCTGATGGAAAGGTGTCAGAATAAAAAGTGCATCACAGTTTGTTGCGTACGAGGCAGCATAGCAGCAGACTAGACAGTGTGCCCATGTTGACCCCGTTTACTGATGAAAGTGGTCATGTGAGCATCAGAACTGGACCACAGAGAGAAGAGTGTGCTTTTGTGTGTATATGTGTGTGTGTGTGTTTGTGTGTGTGTATATGTACACACACACACATACCCACATTAACTGAGTATTTCTTGCCTGTAATATTTTTCTTGTGATTTATGAAAGACTATTATTTTTTTCTTTTTTTCCGTTCCCAACCTGTCTCGCTGTATTGTTCTTAGGAGTCGAAACTGAAGTACTACAATCTGATGATTCAAGTGGATCAGCATGAAGGCTCTTACCTCTCCATATGCAAACACTACCGGGCCATTTACGACACCCCCTGCATCCTGGAGGACAGCTCCAAGTGGCAGCAGGTAATTCATTACAGCTGCAATCAGGAGCTCTTTCAGTCTGGCAGTACTGTTATGTGCAGTACAACTTCATAGACCAAGAGCAGCAGCTAGAATAATTTAACTGAAACGTATGACATTGTAAATTATATGGATTTATGAAAGGATTACTTTAGGTAGCTTTAATTAATCTCTTGAGCAGAGATTCATTTTACACACAGTCTTTCCTCTCCACTATGTGTTGTGTTCCAGGCCCTGAAGAGTGTGGTGCTCTACGTGGTTCTGTCTCCGTACGACAACGAACAGTCCGATCTGGTCCATCGGATCAGCACAGACAAGAAACTGGAAGAAATTCCTAAATACAAGTAAATGTGGCATTTGTCATTATTCTCAGACATAGGGACATTTCGTTTTAGAAAATGATCAGTCCTTTCTTTCTGAAACATTTTTTTCTCTCAATTACTGCACATTTAAGATACAAAGTTGGGAACAGCGGACGCCTACGTGTTCGTCGTCCGTTTGCTAAAAAAAGCTGTCTTTTTCCTGCAGGGACCTCCTGAAGCAGTTCACTACCATGGAGCTGATGCGCTGGTCCTCACTGGTGGAGGATTATGGGAAAGAGCTACGTGATGGCTCTCCTGACAGCCCTGCCACTGACGTCTTCACCCACACCGAGGAGGGAGAAAAGAGATGGCAGGACCTGAAAAACCGAGTGGTAGAGCATGTAAGTTGTAGCAATTTTTCTTTAATAGATGCAACTCGTAATGCTTGAATTAATAAGAAGTCAAATAGTGCGGGACTGATGCCATTGCCACAACAAAGTGAATTATTTTTGATGAACAGCCTTCACTGAGGTGTTTATTCCTAGTTACAGTCTTTATCAAAGAAACTAAAACATGACTTATAGTCTGGAAACTGTTCGACTTTTCTCATTGCAGTCATAAATATCTGCTGCTTTCGATCTCTTTTAGAACATAAGAATTATGGCTAAGTATTACACACGAATCATGATGAAAAGGATGGCTGACCTTCTCGACCTTTCCATCGATGTAAGTTCTGCTATGGATTTTTTTTTATTTTATTTTTATTAAATCTTTGTCAAAATGTGCTTTTATTTTTAGTCTCTTAAAAAAAACCCTTAAGTGTATGTTTTAAACAGATTTTTAAAGAAGTACAAAATTTAGCGTTTGAAACAATTGCTTCCTGAGAGTTTGTAATTATTCGAAAAAAGGTAAGTTTTAAAAAAAAAAAAAAACACGATATCCACCGATCTCTTTCTATAATAACAGCTGATTTCCAGGTACTTGGATGGCAGATTATTTTTAGTTTCGTACTTTAGTACTTATGTAAAACTCTATTCTCGTTTTCCTACAAATCCCATTCATCCGCTCTCTGTAGGAGTCCGAGGCGTTCCTGTCTAATCTGGTGGTGAACAAGACCATCTACGCCAAAGTGGACCGTCTGGCAGGCATCATCAACTTCCAGAGGCCCAAAGACCCCAACGACTTGCTGAACGACTGGTCCCATAAACTCAACTCCCTCATGTCTCTCGTCAACAAAACCACACACCTCATCGCCAAGGAGGAAATGATCCATAACCTGCAGTAACCGCTGTCTTCAGCTCGGGATCAGATTATACAGCTGGCTCAGTTGGACAGAATTTCTTTTTTGCAGTAAAAAAAAAAAAAACCCACTTTGTTAGGAATCTCTGTCAGTAAAAAACATGATCTTTATTCCCACATCCTTTGGCTGTTGCTTCATTGGTATTGGGTTTGTTGTTTAGACAGTCTGGACTCGTCTTCACTGTAAACTGCTGATCAGAGGGAATGTAGACAAATCTGATCTCGGATGTTTGGTTTTCCGAGTGCAGGTAAAACCAGGGTCGTGGTATTGGTACAGGAATAATAAAATGTTTGGAAAATGACAGAAATCTGCATTGCTGTATACAATTGATGGTCCATGGCTAATAACTTTTTTTTTTTTTTTTTGAGTGTTTTGCAAAGTACACATTAAATCGTTCTTTTGAAGACGGTGTTTATTTCTTTGTAACTTTACAAAAAATTTTCTTGCTTATGTACAGCTCTACTTTATTTGGAACATTCATGCAGTTAAATAATCAGACCATCAATATGGTAAAATCTCACCGGAGTAAAATAGACGCTAACTGACACATTAGCACCAGAATCACCTTCAGTCTATCGATTAAAGTTTCAGTCAGGATTACAAATGGATTACAGGATTACAAACTTAGTCTTGTACATTATACTTAGTCACTGTACTTAGTCTTTGTACATTTATTTGCGGTGTAAAATGTTTTCAGTCTTAAAAATACCTGGGGCTTTTAACAGTACATGATGGGCTTCAAGCCCTCAAAGCCCCAACCTTGCAACGTCACTGATATCAGACATTCAAAATCCTGGATGGGCTGCTGTATGAAACTTGTATGTGAATTTAACGTCAGTGTTTTTTTTTTTTTCTTTCTTTCTTTCAGAAATTGTCACTAGAGGGCACTGAAATATAAGTATTTTATTCTGGACTGAAAAGTGTTTTTAGGATTTATGACTATCAATGTCTGCAGCACTTACTGCCAGGCAAGACATTTTTATTAAGTAAAAGTAATCATTATTATTAAGTCAATTCATCACACATTTATTTTTTATTTTAGGTTTCAGCTGTAATGATTTAGCTCCCTTTTGCTATTCTAAGAACTTTTTAACCTACTTTCACCTACATAGTTTTTCAACTAATTTTTGGAGTGTGGCTGTGGGGTTGAGGTCAAGACCAGGTAGCTTGAGGTAGTTCTTCCACACCATCCTTGGCAAAAACCTTGCTTTATGTAAAGGTGGATTGTTATGTTGGAACCAGTTTGAGTCTCTTTCTATCAGTGAAAAGAGATTGCAATTATACAGCGTATAAATCAACCTGTACAACCTGAAATTTAGGGAAAAAAAAACAGATATATGTTTGATAGTCTGGTGTCCATATACATTTGGTCAAACAGTGACTCAAACATATCATAAAATTGTTTCTTTTTTTTCTTTTCTTTTTTTTAGGGAAAAGACCCATTTCACAGTCACATCATGCCAGACTGTATATCCCTTACACATATATTATACTTTCTAGAGTGGAAACACGAACCAACATTATTATCGTATTTATCTTATTTAATAACTTTAGTCTGTGTTTCACTCAAAACCCTCTCCAGTGATTCTGACTCTGATTCTGACGGTTTGTACAATTGTGTTAAGACAAAACGTTCCACAGTAAAATAAAATGTGTTTCATTCTCTCTATCTGTCTTTGTGAAGAATAACACCATGTCCAAGCCTTAAGGTGCTGCTGAAATGCTTTTGAGCCCTAAGCAGCTTTTATTACACGATTTAAGTCACACTTTTCAACCCAAGTGCTTTAATAAAACAGAAATCTTTGAATTTGTGTTCTTCTAGAGAAAGAAATCAGAAGTTATATGCACAATATAAGAGGTCTGCCACAGATTTGCATGTAATATGCTGGTTTGGTAATTACTGTAGCAATATTTTACTGATATTGCATGAGGATGAAGCACGTAAATAAACACCGTGCAGCAATCTGTAAATGTTTTATTGTGTGCTGTAATCAGCTGTTTAAATCTCACATGCTCCAGATGACTTTTACCACATGGTTTGCATGAATCGCAGCAGTTACAAAGGAACTGAAATAAAGAAACTAAATAATAAAACAGTAAATATGCAAAAAAAAAAATAAATAAAAATTGAGAGAAAGAATAAAATAATAACAGCAGAAGAGAAATGTGTAGAATAAATATACGATATTTAAAAAAAATTCTAAAATACAAAAGCAACATAACAAACAAGACATTATGGTGAGGAGAATTTGCAAAAAGATGTTAGTGCAATTAATAAATAGTACATTTATTAAATTAATTAATAACTAAAATGGTACTAACCATGATGAGTGATCTGTTTGGATTTTAATCTAGATTTTAAAACATTCCCTGTAATAACAAACCTGTATTGTAATATTCATACACTATGACATAAATATAATAATATATATCATATAATAAGTGCGGGAGGCACGGTGGCTTAGTGGTTAGCACGTTCGCCTCACACCTCCAGGGTTGGAGGTTCGATTCCCGCCTCCGCCTTGTGTGTGTGGAGTTTGCATGTTCTCCCCGTGCCTCGGGGGTTTCCTCCGGGTACTCCGGTTTCCTCCCCCGGTCCAAAGACATGCATGGTAGGTTGATTGGCATCTCTGGAAAATTGTCCGTAGTGTGTGATTGCGTGAGTGAATGAGAGTGTATCCTGCCTTGATGCCCGATGATGCCTGAGATAGGCACAGGCACCCCGTGACCCGAGGTAGTTCGGATAAGTGGTAGAAAATGAGAGAGTGAGAGTATAATAAGTGCTCTAAAAAAATGAAAAAAAAAAATCATACAGCTGCAAAAACGCAAAAAATATAAAAATGGCTACCATAATATCAGGAAAGCGGTGCTGGTACTAACTGTGTTTTAATCCTTACATACTGAACATAAAAAGATCCACACTTTGTCTGTGTGTTCAGTTATTGATTGATATTTCATAAATGATAAGAATCAAAAATGTCTGTAATGTGATTTTTATTTTACACTTTTTCAGATTTGCCGCACTTTATTGACGGTCCCTAACAATTCCTAGACACAAAGCATGGCATGTTATTAAGAAACCTTAAAATGCAACGTCACAAATCATGCAGATGCGTCACAAAAGTTACAGCTTTACCTCTCGATTTTTTACACATATATTTATTGTTCAGCATTGGCTATACAAGTCTCTTTGTTTACATTTACATTTACGGCATTTAGCAGACACCCTTATCCAGAGTGACTTACAACTGAGGGTTAAGGGCCTTGCTCAGGGGCCCAGCAGTGGCAGCTTAGTGGACCTGGGGTTCAAACCCATGACCTTCCGATCAGTAGCCCAACACCTTAACCACTGAGCTACCACATCCTTGTTACTATAGCAACAACAATGTAATAGAAGGAGTATATTGTCAGAGCTGCTGTTATAGAAAATTAATCAACTTCATTTGACCAGTCAGAACAGAGTATTGAGAAATTTGTACCAGCTCCGATTGTCTTCTGTGCCATGAAGATTGAGATGAGGCTGATCCTGTGAGGATCCTGAGGCATCTAGAGATGTTCCAGCTCCAGTTAGACTCTGCTATACTAAAGAGGAGATGCAACTCCATGTGGTCTTTAAGGACAACAATCTCCTCATCAATACAACATTTGTCAGACTGTATATTTATAATCACACCCTCCAGTGTCACCCATATGAAGATGAGGTTCCCCTTTGTGTCTGGTTTCTCTCAAGGTTTCTTCCTTTACCATTCAGGGGAGTTTTTCCTCGCTACAGTCACATAAGACTTGCTCATCAGGGATAAATACAAACACATTTAAATATATTTAATATTAATCTTGAATTGGGGGGCACGGTGGCTTAGTGGTTAGCACGTTCGCCTCACACCTGCAGGGTTGGGGGTTCGATTCCCGCCTCCGCCTTGTGTGTGTGGAGTTTGCATGTTCTCCCCGTGCCTCGGGGGTTTCCTCCGGGTACTCCGGTTTCCTCCCCCGGTCCAAAGACATGCATGGTAGGTTGATTGGCATCTCTGGAAAATTGTCCGTAGTGTGTGATTGTGTGAGTGAATGAGAGTGTGTGTGTGTGTGCCCTGTGATGGGTTGGCACTCCGTCCAGGGTGTATCCTGCCTTGATGCCCAATGACGCCTGAGATAGGCACAGGCTCCCCGTGACCCGAGGTAGTTCGGATAAGCGGTAGAAGATGAATGAATATATAATCTTGAATTTCTGTATTATATTAATCTTTATATTAACATTTTGTTTTATGTTTATGTTCTGGAAAGCTGCTTTGAGACGATATCCATTGCTAAAAGCACTATACAGATCAATTTGAATTGAATTAACGTGTAATTATTCTGTTATTATTTCTTTCTCAATTCCCTTTTTGTTTCTCTCTTGCTTTGTGTGAGTTGTGTGAGTGCCAGTCTGAGATAAAGGCAGAAAGAGAAGCTGAAGTGAAAGTGAGGATAAGCTTATCACTGCTTAATAATGCATAGCATGGAGCTGACCTCGGGGGAAATGCCTGGAATGGAAATGTGCTTGAAAATTGAAATTTGTTTGTGATCTATAGGAGAGCTGAAACACCTGCTGCTTCACAAACATGCGACTCTTTATCTCTCCCTATAGTTTCTGTGTATCCCTCAGCCTCTCTGCCTCAAGTCACTGTGAGAGCCAGGGGATTGAATTCTAGCATTAATGATACGAATTCTTTCCTTTGTTTTCTTTGAATTCTTTTTTTTTCTTTTTTTACTTTGTTCTTCATTATACAGTGTAAAAATAATGAAGACATTAGATGTTTTAGATGTTTTATATTTTAAATTTGTATATATATATATAATTAAAAATAATGAAGACATTAGATGATATATATATCTTCATTATTTTTACACTATATAATGCAGAACAAAGTAATATATATATATTTATATATATATATATATATATATATATATATATATATATATATATATATATATATATATATATTTATGTATTTAAATAAATAATACATATATTTTACACATATTATAGAAATATTATTATATATTAAAATAAATTAAAAATATATTAACAAAATGAATGTGAGCTAGCTAGTGAGTGTAGCTTCTTTGGCATTTAAAAGGAAATAATTATTTTATATATTTGATATATAAAATAATATTTGGATATGTTGTTTCACTTACTCTATTTTAATATCTTAATTTCAGAAACATTTATGTTAAAGTATTTTCCATGTAGCAGCGGTATGAAAGCACCAGTAGTAAATCACATGCATTTGAAAATGTCCTGCTTATTCTCCCTTCCTGCTTTCAAACCAATTTTGAATGTGATTTGTCACTCGTGACCTCATCTGGATGGTTGTCACCTAGGAAGGCCACGGTAAGGCCCTAATCTTTATAGACAAGCGCCAAAGGTTAATCCGGCTCTTTCTGGTTGGCCGTCCTAATCATCTTGAAGAAATTGAGGACCCAACCTTGAAATTTGTACCCGATCTGGATTCCGCCAGCACGACGTAAGCTGTGACGGAAAACTGCAGCCACCTATGGCCTTGGATATTGTTTGAAAGATTTTGTAGATATTAGTTGTTATTACATGATAAATCATAAAATCAGGCATTCGGGAAACATGCTTGTATGTATTGTGGCTTTCATCAGAATTGCAGCCAGGTTTGTATTGTTCTCTTCTCAGCTGAGATTTAAATCTTTCACAAACTCTCACAGACAGTTACTCGGCTCGGCCCAAAAGAGAGCCAGTGCTGACAGATCTGAAACGAATGGCTTCTTATACTGATGCTTTATGAAGTCGTCTCTCTATGGAGTGAATTATAAACTGTCTCATATCATATTGCAGGGAGAAAAAAAAAACACAACAAAAACTTTTGTTGTTCAGAAGGACGGAATTGTTTTATTTTTTGGGGGAAAAAAAAAGACTAAAGGAAGGAATGATGCAGTCTTTAAATACAATCTTTTTATTTATTTATTTTTTTAGATTTTTCTTTATGAAAGTTTTTAATCTATTCAGATCCATACAGATCCATATATATATATATATATATATATATATATATATATATATATATATATATATATATATATATATATATATATAAAATATAATAATATAAATATATTTGACATCCCCAAGTGCACGGGCGGGCACACACACACACACACACACACACACACACACACACACACACACACAGACCAGATAAGGACAGTGAGATACCTTTTGTCCCTCTGAGATATAAACAATGCCACTATACTCTGTATTATATGACTCTGTATACTGTATTCACTTTTCCAGGTAAATAAAGTTGCAAAAGACCTTGTGTTTTCACTCAGGAAAACTCATTTTAGCCATGAAAGATCATTTAGAGGCGCATCTATTTAGAAAGGTCTTACTCAGATCTCGTAGCTATCATTGTTCTGCTAATCTTAAACAGACAATCCAATCTAATATTCCTCCTGTAACTAATGGATGATGCTTGAAGCCACTTCATATATTGGATTACACTGTAATAGCTCAAAAAGCAAATGAAATCAGAGGAAAACCTCAAACATACATAATCATATTGATGCATGACAGCTAGCTAACGAAATGCAGGATGGGAAACGGTAACATTCATCATAATTCAAGTGACGTCAAAAGTCAAATGAAGTCATTCAGGTTATTTTTGGAAGAAAAGAAACTTTTGTACAAGTAGGTGGATGTACATTTTTTCATTAACTTGGAATTAATTTCTAAGCTTGTCTGTCACCGGGTTGTCAAATAATTTGATCAATTCATTTCGGTTCACCTATTAAGTCACTTGTTTCAGTTTCATCAAAAATTGGGTCTACCGTTGATTTCCTTTGAACACTTGCCTTTCTTCTAGCTTATCACTTACTGTTTGTCTTGTTTCTGGTGCGTTTACTGTGTTAGTTATGTGCTGTTGTATTCTCTGGGTTGGATTATTGAACCCTTTATTGTTTTTTTTTAACCTTCCAAACCTTGCCTTGACTGTATTTGATTAATCTGTATAATGATAATAATAATACATTTTATTTAAAGGTGCCTTTCTGAACACTCACCGTAGGTCACCGTACAAAAACAAAAAAATAACAAAACTATTAAGATGAGATAATTACATAGCGATACAATTTGGACCAGTTGTACAGATTATGGTGTAGAATAAGCTAAACTAAACAGATGAGTTTTGAGTTGAGATTTAAATAATGAGAGAGAATCAATAATACGGAGTTCAGATTGGAAGTGAGCCCCAGAGCTGAGGTGCAGAGTAACTGAAAGCTCTATTCCCTATAGTTACAAGACGGACAGAGGGAACAATGAAATGTGTGGAAAATGAGTGGTGTTGGAGTATGGAGAAGATCGAGAAGATATGAAGGTGCAAAATTGTGGATAGCTTTAAATGTTAAAAGAAGAATTTTGTACTTCATTCATTCATCTTCTACCGCTTATCCGAACTACCTCGGGTCACGGGGAGCCTGTGCCTATCTCAGGCGTCATTGGGCATCAAGGCAGGATACACCCTGGACAGAGTGCCAACCCATCGCAGGGCACACACACTCTCATTTACTCACACAATCACACACTACGGACAATTTTCCAGAGATGCCAATCAACCTACCATGCATGTCTTTGGACCGGGGGAGGAAACCGGACTACCCAGAGGAAACCCCTGAGGCACGGGGAGAACATGCAAACTCCACACACACAAGGCGAGGCGGGAATCGAGCCCCCAACCCTGGAGGTGTGAGGCGAACTTGCTAACCACTAAGCCACCGTGCCCATCGAGAAGATATGAAGGTGCAAAATTGTGGATAGCTTTAAATGTTAAAAGAAGAATTTTGTACTTCATTCATTCATCATCTGCCGCTTATCCGAACTACCTCTGGTGAGGCGAACGTGTGAGGCGTGTGAGGCGAATGTGCTAACCACTAAGCCACCGAGCCCCCAGAATTTTGTACTTAATATGGAAAATAATGGGAAGCCAGCGTAGCTGTTGCAAAACAGGTTTAATATGATGAATAGAGGGGGTACGAGTGATAATGCGGGCAAAAGAATTTTGAACGAGTTGCAGCTTATGAAATGTTTTGTGAGGGAGCCCAATAAGAAGGGAATTAAAATATATGGCTAATAAGAAAGAAATCCTGTGTGAAATCCCCCTGTTGAACTGTGTGTTCCACTAATATGTCACAGTTCAAAATGAACAGTTTGGATATGTTGTAAAAGTACGAGATTTCCTTTGGGAAAAAAATGTTTACTGAGCCAGTGGGAGATGCCAGATGGGTACCTCAGGGTACCACACACACACACACACACACGGTGAACTAAATTACTAATGGTTAAACTCACAGAATTTGAAATTGACCTAAACCTCCATCTTTAGAGAACTTTTTTCCTAAAGATGGAAAGAACTTTTTTTAAAAATCCGCATTTGTTAATAATTGGTACATATGATATTAGCCTAATATCAATATTATTGTATTATAGATTAATCATTTGGCTCAGAAAGATTGAAGAATTTCTGGTATAGCTTTTAATTATGATGAGCGATAACCGTACGCATACACAAATATTAAATAAATGTTAAAATTGTTCTATAAACAGACTCCATTTTTAAAAAATAGCTGACTGGAAAAAAAAACACAAAACCAAAGGTACTTCAACTAATGTTGGTAACTAAGCTTCAACTATAATCACAGTTTTAATGCTGATGTTTGTCTCGTCCCGTCGTGACGTTATTTTGCTTGCAAATTTGTACTCAAAAACCAAATCGTAACTAAATAATCTTTGTTATTAGTAAATATTATTAAACCAGCAGGACGTTGATTATTTTCCTATTGGAACTTTATTCCTCTTGTACCTCAAATTGCCAGCATTTTCATTTTTCAACCGTTATCATTTATTAAAGAATGACACGTCACACGTTAAAATAATCTACGAAATAAGTAGGTTTCTGTTATCACTTACATTTTAGCAACCATAAACATGGCCTTCTCACAGCAGTCTCCAGTCTTTTTTTTTCTTTCTTATAATTTTGTGTGTGATTGTGTGAGTGAATGAGAGTGTGTGTGTGCCCTGTGATGGGTTGGCACTCCGTCCAGGGTGTATCCTGCCTTGATGCCCGATGATGCCTGAGATAGGCACAGGCTCCCCGTGACCCGAGGTAGTTCGGATAAGCGGTAGAAGATGAATGAATGAATGAATAATTTATCCTGGGAAGCCATTTCATCTTGAAACCTTTTTGAAAACTTCAGCTCTTTGACTTTACAAACCACTGACAGTAGGGACCTCTTCTAATATTGTAAAATAAGCATCTCCTTACAAAAAACATACACAATATTGTGTGTTTGTGGAGAGGTTTGTGGGTGTTGGACTACCGATCGTAAAGACATGAGTTCAGGCCCTTTATGCTGCTGCCACTAGGCCCTTGAGCAAAGCCCATAAACCCTCAATTGCTCAGGTGTATATAATGAGATAAAAAAGTTGTTCTGGATAAGGATGTCTGCCAAATGCTGTGAATGTAATGTAATGGAGAGTTTGCTGTCTGTTTTTGTGCTGTTATGATTTCTAAACACTTTCTGATCAGTGAGAATCGAGACCTCAACAGCGCTGTGGTATAAAAGTATTCAGAATTCTGATCAGCATTAAAGCATTAAAACTCTGTATGGAAGCTAATCATCAGGAGTAGAAGTTCGATTCTAATTCTGCATGCTCTGTTCATTCTGCTCATGACAACTAATGGGGCTTTCTTCCAATTTAGAGATGCCCCATGCTGCCAAGAAACCATGCAGATGCCAGATTGACTGGAATGTTCCATTATCCCCAGGGAGACATTTTGCCACTAATCCATGGGGCTTCCTCAGATTAACTGAATGGTAAAGAAGTACACCGGCATTTAAACTTCCTATCAGAGTGCTAAAATTTACGGGTGCCAAAAATTTCAAAGATTATAATATTATTCTAGTCATTTTGTTTTACTAATAATGGACCATATTTTTGACTAAAAATCAACAGGTCCATATTTTTTTCTTTCATTTTTTTCGTGACTTACTGCCCATAAGAGAACCCTAAGAGACATGGGCACAATAGGGCACCATTAATGGTGCAGTAATACCATTCAGCATTTTTCTCAGTAAACATATGTCTAAAGGTGCTGTTGACATGAAATTTTCAGCAGATGTCGGTAACAACACGAGAAACCCGTACATTCAAAGAAAACAAAAGGAATGAATTCAGAAATTAAGTTATGTGTAATAAAATAGGATGAGTAATCAATGATTGAATACGTAATGAGAACAGCTACTGAATATATTCATTCATTCATTCGTTCATTCATTCATTCATTCATTCATCTTCTACCGCTTATCCGAACTACCTCGGGTCATGAGGAGCCTGTGCCTATCTCAGGCGTCATCGGGCATCAAGGCAGGATACACCTTGGACGGAGTGCCAATCCATCGCAGGGCACACACACACACACTCTCATTCACTCACACAATCACACACTACGGACAATTTTCCAGAGATGCCAATCAACCTACCATGCATGTCTTTGGACCGGGGGAGGAAACCGGAGTACCCAGAGGAAACCCCTGAGGCACGGGGAGAACATGCAAACTCCACACACACAAGGTGGAGGCGAGAATCGAACCCCCAAACCTGGAGGTGTGAGGTGAACGTGCTAACCACTAAGGCACCGTGCCCCCAGCTACTAAATATAAGGAAATTATTTTCATCATATACTCATTCATTCATTCATTCATTTATATCCATCCTCCAGGGTGCCTCTTATTTCTTTGTTTGAAATGGCTTTTACTCCTGTAGTGCTTGTTTCAGATATAAGGGAGAAAGAAAGATGAATGAATATCCACCTGCTCTATAAGTGCTAAAATAAAAACTGACATTGTTCATATATTTACATCTGGATGTAAATAACCCGTAAAATGGAACAATTAACATTGTAGGTGTGCTGTTCTTCCCTGGAAATAGATTTTGTCATTACTTTGCTAATTCAATCGCCAAGGGTCATTTGTGGTGGACGTTCAGTGCTAAAACATCTGAAGGCTCTATTTTTGTTGCATTTGGTGAAAACACTTTAGTGCAGATTTCACATGCAAAAAAAGTCCACGTTGTAAGAAATGACAGAATTCTGCCTTTTGTTCATGAGCCCCATTCAGACCTGCCCAAGCTTTATAACCGTTATGTAATTTAATCATCATAGCAAAATACATCTGTTCCAGGACAACATTAACAGCTGCTCTCAGACTTTACTTCTTCACCAGGTGGCTTATTACCTCGAGCAACTTTCATTGATTATAGTATTAGAACAGGGTTTCAGACGCTCATTATGGTAGAGCACATAACCTCATTAACATTAAAAACATCAAGTCATGATTCAAACAGTATTAAAGGTCTGATGTTTGAACGTTCTAAATTTCTGATCCCAAGGTATTTCTACGTGCTTTGAGAATGTGATGAAGACTTTCCTATCTTGCACCTACTGTAGAACAACCGGCATCCTTATATTTCTAACAACATTGACATGAATGGAGCAATGTAACGGGGGTGAGGTCTTCAAAATCCCATGATGTTGCTTTTGTAGGCGGTTGTTACTTCATCCTTTGAAAAGAAAAGCAAATGTGGCATGAGCACTGCATTATACATAAACCACATATTTCTAAGACCAATTCGGAGTGGGCCAAGAAAACACTTTACGAGCTGCATCCTTGAGTTGCTCACATGGTGAGTTTTCCAGACTACAGGCTTTTCTGACCTGAAATTCTGCATGTTTCTCTTTTGCACGTATCTCAACCACTAAAAATGTTACAGCCCAAATTGCAATTAAAAAAATTTCATTCCAATGGAAAAGCAACACTGATGACCAAATAAGAGAAAGAATTATAAGGCTGTAATGTGGACAGGGTGGCATAGTGGTTAGCACATTTAGGGGCTCTTCTGGGTTCTCCAGTGGGTGTTTTAGGCTGATTGAACATTGAACATTGAAGCCGAATATTTACGGCATGAGGCAGACGCCCTTATCCAGAGCTACTTCCCTTTTTTATTATTACAACTGAGCAATAGAGGGTGAAGGGTCTTGCTCAGGGGACCAGCAGTGGCAGCATGGTGGACCTGGGATTCAAACTCATGACCTTCCAATCAGTACTCCAACACCTCAACACTGATCACGCCCCACAACATTAACATGTGACTGGCATATTGAAATCGTCCGGGGGTGGCCTTGTAGCCTGAATCCCCTGAGATTGGTTAAATGTTGGTTCCAATTGGTTCCACATTGGTTCCATGTGATTTCTTGGTTGTGCTTACAAAGTGCAAACAAAGTACAGAATGCACACATTTGCACAGACATATATAATTTTTTTTTTGACATATTGTGCTGTCTATACATCTAGCACATATTCACATACACATGCTATTCTTCTGAACATTCATTCATTCATTTTCTACCGCTTAACCGAACTACCTCAGGTCATGGGGCGCCTGTGCCTATCTCAGGCGTCATCTGGCATCAAGGCAGGATACACCCTGGACGGAGTGCCAACCCATCGCAGGGCACACACACACTCTCACGCAATCACACACTACGGACAATTTTTCCAGAGATGCCAATCAACCTACCATGCATGTCTTTGGACCGGGGGAGGAAACCGGAGTACCCGGAGGAAACCCCCGAGGCACGGGGAGAACATGCAAACTCCACACACACAAGGTGGAGGCAGGAATCGAACCCCGACCCTGGAGGTGTGAGGCGAACGTGCTAACCACTAAGCCACCGTGCCCCCTCTTCTGAACATATTACCTGCAATACCTTTATTTATGTAATATACATATATTTACATATTTATCTGCACTTACTACTATTTGCACTTCTGGTAGATGCTAAATAGCATTTTGTTGCTATGTACCTGTACTGTGCAATGACAATAAAGTATAAACAGCTGACAGGAGTTTGCAACCATGGACATAACTGTTTACATTGAATTACATTTTTGCACATTCATTTCTTTTTTTTCTTTTCAGAACTGCACTACCTCACCAAGAACTGCACCACCTCACTTTTTATTGCCTCTATTAAGAACTGTACCTCATCTTTATTGCTTTTATTGCTTTTAATTTTTTTGCTCTTATTTTTTATTCTATTTTATTTTTTACTTTACTGTATGACATTTAGTGTGGACGGCAAAGTAAGAATTTCATTGTGCAGGGACACATGCTTTCTGTCTGTGCATATGACAATAAACACTTTGAACTTCATATGTATGTTCTATCAAACCTGTGTAGGATAAGCTATACAGAAAATGAATGGATAGATGGATGGATGGATGAATGGAATTATTGTGCATGATTTATCACCTAAGTAGCACAAATAATATTTAAAATGAACAAAGTGTGTGGATTGGACAAACACCAGTAATCACTGATTAGGAACGTTGGCATGTCCAAACGCAGTTTAAAACACTGCTGGTGAGTCGACCAAACCTCCTTTGTCAACTCGTATAAAAAGCATCTGTGATGTGAGCTGGAGATCCACATAAAGGGAATAAAAGGTGTGCCAGTTAATATCAATAAGTTCAAAACACCTACTGTACATAATTGTCACTTATTACCAATTTAAACTCTTTAGACTCATCTGTTATTATTAATGGGTTCATACACAGTATTTTGAAAAAAAAAAAGCTTATTTTTACTCTGTGCGCCAACCCGAAACTACAAAGCTAATAAGCAAAATATGTAAAGTGTGATATATATACTCATGTGTATGCATGTTATCTAATCTGTTTTAAGAATATTTTGGAAATTGTATAACTTGTTTAACCAGTGTGATCTTTTTAGGTCCCACCATAACACGTTCGGACTTATACAATGTTTACATTGCAGATTACTTGCAATATTATGTTAATAATTATAGTATTGAAAGTGCAATATCTCCCACTATGTAACCGGGGCAAAAGTGTCTATGCAAGAGTGTAGAACTGTAGCAAGAATTTTATTGTATACACTTTTATTGTAAATGCTTAAAGAATTCTTTGTGCCCCTGACAATAAACCTGAAACCTGAAACTTGAAACTAGATAGCTTGGGAAGGATTTGAAAGTAAATAAAAGTAATTAAATTCATTTGTTTGGCAGAGAAAAACACAATTTTTCTTTATTTCTGGTTGCCAGAATTCATCCACAGTGATATCCCTCTGCTAGGGACACTGAAGGTTCTCCATTTGACGGATGAACAGGTATCGTTCCATTTACACCACATACACACTGAAAAATTGAAGCAGCGGTCCGATCACAGCGTAGTCCTCAAATGCACATTTCCTTCAACTCAGATTGTGTTAAATTCAATACACCTTTAAATCGAGAAGTGTGAAAGCAATGCTGTACATTTCTTACTATTTATTTGCTAACAGTCCTGAGCCTAATCATCCTTTGATCAAGCTGAAACTTTCTCCCTTGCCTCTCGTAGCAGGAGAGCAGGACACCCATCGGGTAAGAGCTCATTTAAGCCAACTAAAAAGAAGGCAAAAACAAAACAATTTGTCAGCGTGTGTTAATAACTGGCTTTAATGTGTCGACAGAGAGGTTTGTCTGTTGCTTAGGAACACCATCTGTTTCTCTAAAGCACTTTATATTGTTAGGTCCTGTTTCATCTCTTCAGTCTCCATTGATGAATATTAGACTTAAACAAGACTTTGAGGAGGCCCTTGTAAAAAAAATGAACCATATTATTTCATAGGCTTACTGAGCGACTCACTTTTTTTTTTATTTTTCCATCAGTAGTAAATAGCATCTGTGATTTCAAATATAGCTTATGTTTCCTCCAAGCATTTATCAGCTTTTCTGCAAATAACTAGCACCAGGTATGGAACAGATTCTCAAGTTCTCCTACCTAGTACAGGTCCCTGATGTACACCTCTCACACTGGGGCTGTTTCTGTCTGTGTAACCTACAAGTTATACCCAGGTTAAGGGCAAAAACAAAGAGTAGCCAAATTAAAAATACAGCAGGGGTTAAACATAATCAGGCAAACACAGAGCATACATGATTAAGTATAACTGGCGATATGGCATTGTGTCTATAAGCTTTATGTAGTCCATTAAGATCCCTTGGAACATAATAAATAAAATGTCTCGAGGGACAAATAAATGTAAACAAATGTGAAGTATTTAATCATTCAGACTTACTGCCTGAGCAGGATCTCAGTTTGTTGGGAAAGTGAGCTGACAGAATTCTCTGGGAAATATCCTGGACAGATATAAAGAAAATAATAATTGTGTGAGTGAAATTAAAAAAATTAAATATGAACTCGTGATGGACAGAAATCACACACCATGTTACTGGCTTTTCTAGCTTTTTCATAGTGTTAAAGTTAGCTTCATTTGCTTTAAGTTCCAAAAAAAGAACTTTTTTCTATCTATCTATCTATCTATCTATCTATCTATCTATCTATCTATCTATCTATCTATCTATCTATCTATATAGATAGATAGATAGATAGATAGATAGATAGATAGATATTACATATTCATTAGAGCAAAAGGAAGGAAACTGAGGAAACACTTTGTGAATAGATTAGATGTTGTGGGTAAGCAGAGTGAGGAACACGGTTAAAAATTAATTATTGATTAATGCACAGAGCAACTGAATCACATGATATCATTCCCCCTTGAATCCTACAAGTGTATTAGAGCAGTTTGTCAAGCTATCACATGGTGGAATATCATTTTCTATAGATCATCCATCAACCACAACACTATAACACCGTATAAAGCTAATTACATGTCATTAGTGCTGTAAATATGGATTTCACATGAATAACTCTTTCCCGAAATATGGACGCCATATCAGATTTGATCAGCTTCAGAATCCATACTTTTTTTAGTCATTTTAAGATTTTATTGATGCAGAAGTCACATTGTGGTTGCCTTTGTATCCATTTTTTTCTTCTTTTTTTCACACCTCGGCGTCCAGCTTGTCTGCACGTTGCTTGTTCCCATTAATCCTTCCAAAGTTCAGTGTAGGGTTTGAGCTTTTAGTTAGATATAGAGCTGAGATAAGTTAGATATAGAGCTGAGCATTTACTCAGCTTCACAGCAGCAGTTGGGAGAAGTGTTGATTATAGAATTTGTTGAAAAAAACTCACTTTCACCAGCATTTATAAATCTGTAGCCTACTGCCTACTGTAGATCTTTCTCCTATAGTATATCTGTGTCTATATTCAATGCTATACTGTCAGAATAGCATACTGTCAGTAAACCAGAATAGTTATTCTCAAGCGTTGGAAACAGGGTTGCCAGATTAGAATCCCCCCATACATCCACAAACATCACTTAGGAATTAGAAAATTCCTGTTTTTTGCTTTTGAGAAAGTGAGAGCGCCTGAAGGTTTTAGCCGTGACATTAAAAATCAAGCAGCGACGTCTATAGGCACTTGTTTGTTGCTTTCTATGTTATTGATTGATCTGCTCATTAAGAGTATCTCAACCATTTCTGACTTTCCCAAGGGAAATTTAGCTTCAGCTTACTTTCGGAATCTGACTCATTTGTTTCCCAGCAATTATAGCCAAATACACCTCAATCACTTTAGATACTTTTGTCTGAACATATGCATGGCCCTTAAAGGAACCTTAAAAAGTTTTAAAAATAAAGGCTTCTTCTAATATTTAAAGATTATATTTTTGTGTTTCGGTTTATTCCAAGAACATTTGTGTTTGTGATTTTTATCTTACAAAACTTTGCAGATTGCACTAACAAAGTTCTGCAATGTCTCACTAAAATAAAACACTAAGGAAAAAAAAAACACCTACGCAGTGGAATTGAGCTTCACTGCAGTCAGAATTTCTTATTATAGGATTGCAATCAACCGAATTATACGATTATATGGAATAGAAAATAGATAATAGAAAAAATAAAAATATATGCTGTAAGTTTTGTGTCTGTGTGTCTGTGCTGTGAGTTTTGTGTCTGTGTGTCTGTGCTGTGAGTTTTGTGTCTGTGTGTCTGTGCTGTGAGTTTTGTGTCTGTGTGTCTGTGCTGTGAGTTTTGTGTCTGTGTGTCTGTGCTGTGAGCTGAGCATTTACGCAGCTTCACAGCAGCAGTTGGGAGAAGTGTTGATTATAGAATTTGTTGAAAAAAACTCACTTTCACCAGCATTTATAAATCTGTAGCCTACTGCCTACTGTAGATCTTTCTCCTATAGTATATCTGTGTCTATATTCAATGCTATACTGTCAGAATAGCATACTGTCAGTAAACCAGAATAGTTATTCTGTGCTTATAGAATAGAATTGTGCTTATAGAATAGAATAGTGCTGTGAGTTTTGCGTCTGTGTGTCTGTGCTGTGAGTTTTGTGTCTGTGTGTCTGTGCTGTGTTTTGTGTCTGTGTGTCTGTGCTGTGAGTTTTGTGTCTGTGTGTCTGTGCTGTGAGTTTTGTGTCTGTGTGTCTGTGCTGTGAGTTTTGTGTCTGTGTGTCTGTGCTGTGAGTTTTGTGTCTGTGTGTCTGTGCTGTGTGTTTTGTGTCTGTGTGTCTGTGCTGTGTTTTGTGTCTGTGTGTCTGTGCTGTGAGTTTTGTGTCTGTGTGTCTGTGCTGTGAGTTTTGTGTCTGTGTGTCTGTGCTGTGTTTTGTGTCTGTGTGTCTGTGCTGTGAGTTTTGCGTCTGTGTGTCTGTGCTGTGAGTTTTGTGTCTGTGTTTCTGTGCTGTGAGTTTTGTGTCTGTGTGTCTGTGCTGTGAGTTTTGTGTCTGTGTGTCTGTGCTGTGAGTTTTGCGTCTGTGTGTCTGTGCTGTGAGTTTTGTGTCTGTGTGTCTGTGCTGTGAGTTTTGTGTCTGTGTCTGTGCTGTGAGTTTTGTGTCTGTGTGTCTGTGCTGTGAGTTTTGTGTCTGTGTGTCTGTGCTGTGAGTTTTGTGTCTGTGTGTCTGTGCTGTGAGTTTTGTGTCTGTGTGTCTGTGCTGTGAGTTTTGTGTCTGTGTGTCTGTGCTGTGAGTTTTGTGTCTGTGTGCCTGTGCTGTGAGTTTTGTGTCTGTGTGTCTGTGCTGTGTTTTGTGTCTGTGTGTCTGTGCTGTGTTTTGTGTCTGTGTGTCTGTGCTGTGAGTTTTGTGTCTGTGTGTCTGTGCTGTGAGTTTTGTGTCTGTGTGCCTGTGCTGTGAGTTTTGTGTCTGTGTGTCTGTGCTGTGAGTTTTGTGTCTGTGTGTCTGTGCTGTGAGTTTTGTGTCTGTGTGTCTGTGCTGTGTGTTTTGTGTCTGTGTGTCTGTGCTGTGTTTTGTGTCTGTGTGTCTGTGCTGTGAGTTTTGTGTCTGTGTGTCTGTGCTGTGAGTTTTGTGTCTGTGTGTCTGTGCTGTGTGTTTTGTGTCTGTGTGTCTGTGCTGTGAGTTTTGCGTCTGTGTGTCTGTGCTGTGAGTTTTGTGTCTGTGTTTCTGTGCTGTGAGTTTTGTGTCTGTGTGTCTGTGCTGTGAGTTTTGTGTCTGTGTGTCTGTGCTGTGAGTTTTGCGTCTGTGTGTCTGTGCTGTGAGTTTTGTGTCTGTGTGTCTGTGCTGTGAGTTTTGTGTCTGTGTCTGTGCTGTGAGTTTTGTGTCTGTGTGTCTGTGCTGTGAGTTTTGTGTCTGTGTGTCTGTGCTGTGAGTTTTGTGTCTGTGTGTCTGTGCTGTGAGTTTTGTGTCTGTGTGTCTGTGCTGTGAGTTTTGTGTCTGTGTGTCTGTGCTGTGAGTTTTGTGTCTGTGTGCCTGTGCTGTGAGTTTTGTGTCTGTGTGTCTGTGCTGTGTTTTGTGTCTGTGTGTCTGTGCTGTGTTTTGTGTCTGTGTGTCTGTGCTGTGAGTTTTGTGTCTGTGTGTCTGTGCTGTGAGTTTTGTGTCTGTGTGTCTGTGCTGTGAGTTTTGTGTCTGTGTGTCTGTGCTGTGAGTTTTGCGTCTGTGTGTCTGTGCTGTGAGTTTTGTGTCTGTGTGTCTGTGCTGTGAGTTTTGTGTCTGTGTGTCTGTGCTGTGAGTTTTGTGTCTGTGTGTCTGTGCTGTGAGTTTTGTGTCTGTGTGTCTGTGCTGTGAGTTTTGTGTCTGTGTGTCTGTGCTGTGAGTTTTGTGTCTGTGTGTCTGTGCTGTGAGTTTTGTGTCTGTGTGTCTGTGCTGTGAGTTTTGTGTCTGTGTGTCTGTGCTGTGAGTTTTGTGTCTGTGTGTCTGTGCTGTGAGTTTTGTGTCTGTGTGTCTGTGCTGTGAGTTTTGTGTCTGTGTGTCTGTGCTGTGAGTTTTGTGTCTGTGTGTCTGTGCTGTGTGTTTTGTGTCTGTGTGTCTGTGCTGTGTTTTGTGTCTGTGTGTCTGTGCTGTGAGTTTTGTGTCTGTGTGTCTGTGCTGTGAGTTTTGTGTCTGTGTTTCTGTGCTGTGAGTTTTGTGTCTGTGTGTCTGTGCTGTGAGTTTTGTGTCTGTGTGTCTGTGCTGTGAGTTTTGCGTCTGTGTGTCTGTGCTGTGAGTTTTGTGTCTGTGTGTCTGTGCTGTGAGTTTTGTGTCTGTGTCTGTGCTGTGAGTTTTGTGTCTGTGTGTCTGTGCTGTGAGTTTTGTGTCTGTGTGTCTGTGCTGTGAGTTTTGTGTCTGTGTGTCTGTGCTGTGAGTTTTGTGTCTGTGTGTCTGTGCTGTGAGTTTTGTGTCTGTGTGTCTGTGCTGTGAGTTTTGTGTCTGTGTGCCTGTGCTGTGAGTTTTGTGTCTGTGTGTCTGTGCTGTGTTTTGTGTCTGTGTGTCTGTGCTGTGTTTTGTGTCTGTGTGTCTGTGCTGTGAGTTTTGTGTCTGTGTGTCTGTGCTGTGAGTTTTGTGTCTGTGTGCCTGTGCTGTGAGTTTTGTGTCTGTGTGTCTGTGCTGTGAGTTTTGTGTCTGTGTGTCTGTGCTGTGAGTTTTGTGTCTGTGTGTCTGTGCTGTGAGTTTTGTGTCTGTGTGTCTGTGCTGTGAGTTTTGCGTCTGTGTGTCTGTGCTGTGAGTTTTGTGTCTGTGTTTCTGTGCTGTGAGTTTTGTGTCTGTGTGTCTGTGCTGTGAGTTTTGTGTCTGTGTGTCTGTGCTGTGAGTTTTGCGTCTGTGTGTCTGTGCTGTGAGTTTTGTGTCTGTGTGTCTGTGCTGTGAGTTTTGTGTCTGTGTCTGTGCTGTGAGTTTTGTGTCTGTGTGTCTGTGCTGTGAGTTTTGTGTCTGTGCTGTGAGTTTTGTGTCTGTGTGTCTGTGCTGTGTTTTGTGTCTGTGTGTCTGTGCTGTGTTTTGTGTCTGTGTGTCTGTGCTGTGAGTTTTGTGTCTGTGTGTCTGTGCTGTGAGTTTTGTGTCTGTGTGTCTGTGCTGTGAGTTTTGTGTCTGTGTGTCTGTGCTGTGAGTTTTGTGTCTGTGTGTCTGTGCTGTGAGTTTTGTGTCTGTGTGTCTGTGCTGTGAGTTTTGTGTCTGTGTGTCTGTGCTGTGAGTTTTGTGTCTGTGTGTCTGTGCTGTGAGTTTTGTGTCTGTGTGTCTGTGCTGTGAGTTTTGTGTCTGTGTGTCTGTGCTGTGAGTTTTGTGTCTGTGTGTCTGTGCTGTGAGTTTTGTGTCTGTGTGTCTGTGCTGTGAGTTTTGTGTCTGTGTGTCTGTGCTGTGAGTTTTGTGTCTGTGTGTCTGTGCTGTGAGTTTTGTGTCTGTGTGTCTGTGCTGTGAGTTTTGTGTCTGTGTGTCTGTGCTGTGAGTTTTGTGTCTGTGTGTCTGTGCTGTGAGTTTTGTGTCTGTGTGTCTGTGCTGTGAGTTTTGTGTCTGTGTGTCTGTGCTGTGAGTTTTGTGTCTGTGTGTCTGTGCTGTGAGTTTTGTGTCTGTGTGTCTGTGCTGTGAGTTTTGTGTCTGTGTGTCTGTGCTGTGAGTTTTGTGTCTGTGTGTCTGTGCTGTGAGTTTTGTGTCTGTGTGTCTGTGCTGTGAGTTTTGTGTCTGTGTGTCTGTGCTGTGAGTTTTGTGTCTGTGTGTCTGTGCTGTGAGTTTTGTGTCTGTGTGTCTGTGCTGTGAGTTTTGTGTCTGTGTGTCTGTGCTGTGAGTTTTGTGTCTGTGTGTCTGTGCTGTGAGTTTTGTGTCTGTGTGTCTGTGCTGTGAGTTTTGTGTCTGTGTGTCTGTGCTGTGAGTTTTGCGTCTGTGTGTCTGTGCTGTGAGTTTTGTGTCTGTGTGTCTGTGCTGTGAGTTTTGTGTCTGTGTGTCTGTGCTGTGAGTTTTGTGTCTGTGTGTCTGTGCTGTGAGTTTTGTGTCTGTGTGTCTGTGCTGTGAGTTTTGTGTCTGTGTGTCTGTGCTGTGAGTTTTGTGTCTGTGTGTCTGTGCTGTGAGTTTTGTGTCTGTGTGTCTGTGCTGTGAGTTTTGTGTCTGTGTGTCTGTGCTGTGAGTTTTGTGTCTGTGTGTCTGTGCTGTGAGTTTTGTGTCTGTGTGTCTGTGCTGTGAGTTTTGTGTCTGTGTGTCTGTGCTGTGAGTTTTGTGTCTGTGTGTCTGTGCTGTGAGTTTTGTGTCTGTGTGTCTGTGCTGTGAGTTTTGTGTCTGTGTGTCTGTGCTGTGAGTTTTGTGTCTGTGTGTCTGTGCTGTGTTTTGTGTCTGTGTGTCTGTGCTGTGAGTTTTGTGTCTGTGTGTCTGTGCTGTGAGTTTTGTGTCTGTGTGCCTGTGCTGTGAGTTTTGCGTCTGTGTGTCTGTGCTGTGAGTTTTGCGTCTGTGTGTCTGTGCTGTGAGTTCTGCGTCTGTGTGTCTGTGCTGTGAGTTTTGTGTCTGTGTGTCTGTGCTGTGAGTTTTGAGTCTGTGTGTCTGTGCTGTGAGTTTTGTGTCTGTGTTTCTGTGCTGTGAGTTTTGTGTCTGTGTGTCTGTGCTGTGAGTTTTGTGTCTGTGTGTCTGTGCTGTGAGTTTTGCGTCTGTGTCTGTGCTGTGAGTTTTGTGTCTGTGTGTCTGTGCTGTGAGTTTTGTGTCTGTGTCTGTGCTGTGAGTTTTGTGTCTGTGTGTCTGTGCTGTGAGTTTTGTGTCTGTGCTGTGAGTTTTGTGTCTGTGTGTCTGTGCTGTGTTTTGTGTCTGTGTGTCTGTGCTGTGTTTTGTGTCTGTGTGTCTGTGCTGTGAGTTTTGTGTCTGTGTGTCTGTGCTGTGAGTTTTGTGTCTGTGTGTCTGTGCTGTGAGTTTTGTGTCTGTGTGTCTGTGCTGTGAGTTTTGTGTCTGTGTGTCTGTGCTGTGTTTTGTGTCTGTGTGTCTGTGCTGTGAGTTTTGTGTCTGTGTTTCTGTGCTGTGAGTTTTGTGTCTGTGTGTCTGTGCTGTGAGTTTTGTGTCTGTGTGTCTGTGCTGTGAGTTTTGCGTCTGTGTGTCTGTGCTGTGAGTTTTGTGTCTGTGTTTCTGTGCTGTGAGTTTTGTGTCTGTGTGTCTGTGCTGTGAGTTTTGTGTCTGTGTGTCTGTGCTGTGAGTTTTGCGTCTGTGTGTCTGTGCTGTGAGTTTTGTGTCTGTGTGTCTGTGCTGTGAGTTTTGTGTCTGTGTCTGTGCTGTGAGTTTTGTGTCTGTGTGTCTGTGCTGTGAGTTTTGTGTCTGTGTGTCTGTGCTGTGAGTTTTGTGTCTGTGTGTCTGTGCTGTGAGTTTTGTGTCTGTGTGTCTGTGCTGTGAGTTTTGTGTCTGTGTGTCTGTGCTGTGAGTTTTGTGTCTGTGTGCCTGTGCTGTGAGTTTTGTGTCTGTGTGTCTGTGCTGTGTTTTGTGTCTGTGTGTCTGTGCTGTGTTTTGTGTCTGTGTGTCTGTGCTGTGAGTTTTGTGTCTGTGTGTCTGTGCTGTGAGTTTTGTGTCTGTGTGCCTGTGCTGTGAGTTTTGTGTCTGTGTGTCTGTGCTGTGAGTTTTGCGTCTGTGTGTCTGTGCTGTGAGTTTTGCGTCTGTGTGTCTGTGCTGTGAGTTTTGTGTCTGTGTGTCTGTGCTGTGAGTTTTGCGTCTGTGTGTCTGTGCTGTGAGTTTTGTGTCTGTGTTTCTGTGCTGTGAGTTTTGTGTCTGTGTGTCTGTGCTGTGAGTTTTGTGTCTGTGTGTCTGTGCTGTGAGTTTTGCGTCTGTGTGTCTGTGCTGTGAGTTTTGTGTCTGTGTGTCTGTGCTGTGAGTTTTGTGTCTGTGTCTGTGCTGTGAGTTTTGTGTCTGTGTGTCTGTGCTGTGAGTTTTGGATCTTGAATTCTTTTTAATTCTTTTTTTTTTTGTTGCCCAACGAAACAAGTACATTGAAAAAAACGCATTATTATTATTATTATTGTTGTTGTTGTTGTTGTTGTTATTATTGTTGTTGTTGTTGTTATTATTATTATACTGTAGCTCATTGTCAGATTCTCATCACACTTATTTGTGTGTGTGTGTGTGTGTGTGTGAGAGAGAGAGAGAGAGAGAGAGAGAGAGAGAGAGAGAGAGTGAGATTGAGAGAGAGAGAGAGAGAGAGAGAGAGAGTGAGATCGAGAGAGATCGAGAGAGAGAGAGAGAGAGAGAGAGAGAGAGAGAGAGAGAGAGAGCACAGTCAGGTTGCCAGCTCAACAGAGGAAGTGGCCCAGTGGGGGTGAACATCCCTGCCAGGGCTTTTCTAACACACACACACACACACACACACACACACACAGACACACACACACACAGAGAGACTGAAAGCTCTTATCTCTTCAACCCCAATGCACACATTCTCTCTTCTGAAGGCACTGTGTGGTGTCATCTGCCTCTCGTCCTTTAATTCTTCCTTCTCCGACATTTATCTTAAATCATTTGTCGTTTGATACCAAATTGTCATTTATTTTGTCAGGGCTTTTATTATTTTAGACATTTTATCAGGAGTCTGGGGTTCTGCTGCGTGTGTGTATCATTAGTGAATGACACTGTTGTTGTTGTTGCACTCTATAAAAAAAGCTACTGATGCAAATTAGCTTGTTGAACTCAACCCTACTTGTTTTTGTCCTTTATTTAGCTTTTTATTTCCTTTAGGCACATTTGCATTGCAGGTGTATCTTCTAAAGCACTACGGTACTCATCTCAATATGTGATTAATGATCCATTGTATGCGATATATTTCGGAAATCAATTAAAATACTCTGTAGAGCTCTTTAAATATGACCGAATGAGATTCAGTATTGGGAAGACATGCATGATGCACAAATGATACACTCACTGCTCTTCCTATAGAACGTCGTGCTCAAAGTTAAATCCCTTCGCACTTTAGATGTCCCTGTCTCTTACAACTGGACCTTCTGAACTCCTTTACTTGTTGTACATGTAAATGTTTATATTTTATAATGTTTGCATGCACAGCATTCTCTTGCCTGTGGATTATGTGGAACAACAAAACTGATCTAAAAAAAAAAAACCCTACAAGATCAATATAATGAAAACAAATAGTTTTTAATCAGGACTGGGAGCCACAAAGCCCGTGCTTTTTCACTGGGATTGAGAGATGAAGAGAGAAAAGTGAGAATGTTGCGAAGGCAATTTAGCAGAGGAACAGCTCTGAACATTTAGTTGCTTTTAAGACTGTGTATGACTTATTTATTCCGAAATGTGCAGCTAGAGCTAAGACATGAGATTTCATGAGCGACACACACACACACACACACACACACACACATACTGATCCCAGCTGCAACTTGGTGGTAGCCATAGCGACCACGGCTTGCCTCAGCCTTTTTACAGCCTTTGGATTAGACTATGGAGTTCGCAGTTTGGTGCAGCCATCACAAATAGACTCCAACCGGGCTACTTATGGAGTTCAGAGCAAAAAACAGATCACATGTGTGAATCCCTGAAAACAAGCTGGAATCTGTGTCTCTTTCACTGCATAATTCGATCGCCAGTTTTCATGTTTATCCATATTTGGACAGTAGAAAGCAAAACTTCTCCTGAATATTAAGAGGATATCAGGATGCAGGATATCAATAAAAACTCAAAGGAACTGTAGCATAAAAGAGGATGTTTCATGTAGATGAACGTTTAACCATTAGCTTTAATCGATAACTGATTTGATTTTATAAAAGATATTATGCTTTAAGACCTGACGATGAGGTAAAAAAAAATCGCACACATCATGAATATTCAGACCTTAGGTGGAACAATGGCCTTCTCGAGATGAAGGTTGATTTATTTTACTTGTTTTAATTAAAACTGCATTTGAGTCTGATTCTCTGCACGCGTGTCATCGCGTATTGATCCGGGTTCCATCCCCACTTCAGGTGGTGTCTTCTGACCGTCACAATTCCTCACTACTAAATACTAGTCTTGAACTTTCAAACACGTTGGCTTCTATAGATTCTAACAAATTTTGGGTTTAGAACGCTAGAAGTTTGCTGCATCTTGGCCATCTTGTGTATGTCGTTCCCTCCTGTCTCCTCTCCTCGTGACCCACCATGAGACGTTTTTATAGTAAAGTCTATAGTAAAGTCTATAGTAAAGTTTTTATAGTAAACTCTGACTCACTTACTGTATGGCAGGGAACAGGATCATTTATAATTATATTAAACAAATTACCGTCGTAAAGACTGTTGTTTCATCGGGATCAGGATGACATGGAAGACATAAGAAGAGGTTGCTTGGAAGTAAGGGTGATTATTTTTTTCAGAGATACGCACAAATACCCATTTAATTAGTGCGAGATAGTCGGATTGTACTGTAGGATGTCCTCAAGGTGTTCTCGAATGCAGCCAGGTTGAAGGGTGATTGTGCTGAAACAAGGGGGCAAGGGGACTTATAAATAGTCTTTTCCATGTCACTGCAAATCAATTATCTCTCTTGTATACACACAAAAATACACAAGCAGGGCTGTAAACGAAGACTCTAAATGTCACTTGAGTCATAGCAATGTCCCCTTTGATCTCCTCATTTCTCGTCCTAGGTTCAGGGTCTTTAACACTGACCCCACTGTGTGTGTGTGTGTGTGTGTGTGTGAGAGAGAGAGCGAGAGAGAGTATGTTTGTGTGTATTTTCCTTATTAACTATCAGAGAACATATGAGCAGGCAACACCATGAGCTAGTATTATATAGCAAATGTACCGTATAATATGTGGTGTGTAAAGGAATAATTAGATTAGATTAGATTAGATTCAACTTTATGGTCATTGTGCAAGGTACTCTACATGTACAGAGCCAATGAAATGCAGTTATCATCTAACCAGAAGTGCATAGATAGCTTATTTACAAGTGGCAGTGTAATAAATAAGGGTATGAGGTTATACAGAAGGTGTAGTAATATGTACATATAACTGAATAAAGGTATATATAGTGTGGTTTTTCTATAAGTATGATACAGTATGAAGTGGTATAACAGATGGTATAATAGCTGTATAAAAGGAGTGTCATTATGAATATATATATATATATATATATATATATATATATATATATATATATATATATATATATATATATACACAGAATAAACAGAATAAATATGGATGGACATACAGAAGTGTAATGATTTGGGTGGAGCAAGGATGCATGGTTTTAAAATGGTGCCAAATAGTGCAAAACACAGAAGAAAAGTGACAGTGCAGTGGTGATTGTTAACACCATATCAGCTGTTCAGTGCAGAATAACGATCGGTTCATGGATAATAATATTCATTATTACAATAACATAGTCATAATTAATTTACTTAATTATTCCATCGTGCTTTTGCTTATATAATGCCATGTGTCGTTGTTCCAGTCCTGGTCGTCACTTTCCACCCATTCTTATACAGGTCGACTATCGTAATGTGTTCATGAACTTTCAGGCTTTATCCCTTTTTAGTATAGGACACTCTCTATTTTCATATTGAGAGGGTTTTTTTAAAGTTTTTGTACAGTATGATTAACTTCATTGGACAGAATTTAAATAGCTGGCGGTTACTAAGGATGAAGGAATGGATGATAAATGGTAAATGCACCAAGCAGCACCTCAGGTACTTTGTTATACTGTATATAGCACCAACATCATATGTGAAAAGCTTTGCGTGAATGTAAAACCTCCTGCTTGTGCGTATTAATTGCGTCTCAAGTTTTTACCAATGCCCATCTCTAATCTTAACCAGATATAAATGTTTATAGCAAGTTAGGATAAAAAAAAAACAAAAAAACAAAGAAACCTTAACCAAGCGAACCATCTCATGTTGATATTTCTAGCTAATTAAAACACGTGATGTGTCCGGTCCGAAAAAAAAGTGAGGACCTCAGGATGTTACTGAGGATGAGTTCATTTCCATGAATCTTACAATTATCTTTAATACAGCGACACGTTCACGTGTGAGGGCTGCGGTGCGTTCGGAAGCAAGTGCACTTCCTCTCATTAAGTGAGAGGTGTTGTTGTTCTCTCTTGTTTGTTGGAGTGGAAATGCCTCCTCCTCTTCCTCCTCTTGAGGAAAAGGTTAACTAAATCAGCATCATTGCCAACCCCCTGCATGCACCCAGTTCAGGCTGGATTTAATGAGGTGGGCTTTCAGAGTAATATCACTTCCAACATACACATACACACACACACACACACACACACACACACACGCACACACACACACAATGTAGATCAAGGAACAGTGTTGGATCTGAAAATATTCTCAGAAATAAAGGTCAGTGAGTGTCCCTCAGACAAACATGCAGTTGCTTGGCAGCTACACAGGGTTCGGTTTGAAAATAATTGACAGTAAAGAGATTTTCAGCCATTATGAAGTACTTTTCATCGAGTTTTGTAAAGAAAATGTCTTTGCTTTGATGGTTAAAAGCAGAGGCAGACTCATGAATATACATGTTTTTCTATCTATACATATCAAAAAGATTTCAACATGCTGGATTATTTATGCTTTATTTTTTTTTTTTTTAGATCTGGCAGTTATTCTTGGTTTATTTGGTTTTATTTTAAATGCAGATCAATCACGTGAAAATGTTCAACTTGAAGGAAACCAGTCTTGCTGCCAGACTCAACGGCCTGATCTGGCTTTGTGTAATATCTGCAATTTGAACTCACAACCTTCAGTTCAGGTTTTGC
The DNA here is from genome assembly GCF_030014155.1 of Tachysurus vachellii. Taxonomy (NCBI): domain Eukaryota; kingdom Metazoa; phylum Chordata; class Actinopteri; order Siluriformes; family Bagridae; genus Tachysurus; species Tachysurus vachellii. Next base: position 27,950,281 of record NC_083463.1, on the reverse strand, counting down.
TTGTGTTGAGCTTCCAATAAGGTGACAATTTTGTCCACTATATCACAGATTTTACAGATTTTTCTCTATTAGCAAGAGCGGAATTGTGTCTAGTAACCGTAGCAATAGAAATATCAAAATTTTTGTTGACTGCATTATCTGAAAAAGGTGGTGAGCTCCTCCGCTAGGCACAATTATGTCATGTTACATACATGTCAATGCATGGCATAATGTCATTTCCTTTATGAACTAGAGTGGAAACACATTAAAACACACCGTAGCTGTATTTCCTTCGAAATATATATATTTTATATACGCAGCACTGAAAATGGTTTCTTAAGACGTGCATTCATGAAATTTTCACATGTTGAACATTGTTTTGTTTCCATCACTGAATACAAATTCATTCCAAAGGACATAGCTGGATATACAGAATGTTACACTTTAGAATTTTATTTCGAAGCAGAACATCCCGTATTTTATTGCTTTTTTAATAAATAAAGAAACAATTTACAACTAACAGTCATCTCAAGGTCTTTCTGTTGAGAATGTCTTCACTTAAAATCCGTAAAATTCGTATCGTGTTTCAATGATGCCAAAAAAAATCGATTGTTGCTTATATTTCGTGTGCAAATTGAATTCAACTAAGCTTCATCCGTCCGAATAAATGCACGTTTTTTTGAAAATGTTTCAGTAAAAAATTCTTGTAAAACGTGGAAAAAGACTGGTTTTCTTAATGCCTTGTTTTAAACAAATGTATGTATAGTGACGCTAGTAAATAAACGTCTCTAGAATAAACTTCAGTTGGTTTTAAGCATATCAGTTTTTTACAGACTTTTACTTTTGATCCATCCCCTCTGGACCCAATATCAAAACACACCAAACTGTTCTTGGACTTCTCCTGTGACTAGCATGTGTTTGATGCCAGTCACCTTCCTCTCTGTGGGAAGGCCATTTTGTAGCCGTCCCCATTTCCTGTGACCACAGCGAAATGCCCTCATTATTCTCTCCTCTTTCTCTGTCTCTTTGCTACTGACAACTTCATATGGCTATTGCATGCTTTCCTATCGCTAATGCACCTTCCAAATAGCACAAAAGTCATTATTTAGAGAATGTGTTATTACCTACAATATGTACATTACTGTTGCCACATAAGCCTGGACAGAATACACTTAGGAGGCCTTATGTACTGATTTGTGCTTACAGTCATTGGAGAATTCTGGGTAGAACACAAAAGGGAAAACCCAAACATCTTGGGTTTATATAATATATACATTATTATAATAAATATAATAATGTAGTACAAAAAAATGGAGAAGTAATGGGAATATATGAATGGGACTGAACAGATAATAATGTGATAACAAAGCTACAAATACAAATACAACGCAACAAAGTGAAGGCTTAACAGTTGAGATTGAGATGCAACAAGAAAAAAGAACATGGACTTAAAGATAATGTGACGTTTAAGAGTTTAGATGTTTTCTGTTTTTCTTTTTTCTGTGCTTTTTTTAGTTTCTGGATGGATTGACTATGTTATTGTTATGGACGGCTTGGACTATTCCTTGTCTAAACACCAGGGGGACGTTCCGGCAGGCATTGTTTTGTCTTGTGCCATGTTCTTTTGTTTATTTGTGTGTGTTTAGCTCCACGATATCCTTAAGTTCCCATCTCTGCACCCCTGTTCCTTGTGCCTCAATGATTGTCTTCCCTATTTATACCCGTTGTCTTGTGTCTAGTTTATTTTTATTTATATACTTATTTTTTGTGGGTCTCCTGATTTCTGTTTTGTTCTCAGTTGCTTTGTCTTCCCCAGTGTTTTTCCTGTGTCTGTAGTTTTTTGTTTGTTTGTTTTTATCTTAATAAAACCCTTTTTTATGTTATCCCTGCATTTAGTTCTGGGTTTTATCTGTAAAGACCCCTGTTTACCGACAGTTGTTTTTAGCCTGTTGATTTGCCTCTGCTTAGCTGTTGTCTGCTTTGACATGGATTTCTGATATTTAGCTAGTTTTCACCTTGGCTTGTTTATCACCTCTATGATATTGCATTGTATATTTGAACGTGTTATTGGTGAAAACTGATGACTTTGATGACATACACATGGAACCACACTCTGTGTGCTTGAGTCCTCCGTTACACAGCATTTATACTGTACAGTATATTCATTCTTAATAACTTCCTGGTCAGAGTGGCAAGGGTTCAAATTAGACTAGTTGTTTGCACGACTAAATTATTTCAATTTATTTTCCCCTTTTCTAAACAATGTCAATGTACTCAGACGAATCAACTTGAAGAACAAATCTAATACATAGTTTGCTTAAAACAATCAATTTTATTAGATTTCTATACAAATTATCTCAGGCTTCTGATTGATTCAGAACTCTGACCAGGATAAAGCTGACATTCAGGATCCTATAGTTAAATAAATTAAGAATTGTCAAAAAGTTTGTCATATTTCTTCTGGTATATTAATATTTATTCATTCATTCATCTTCTACTGCTTATCCGAACTACCTCGGGTCACGGGGAGCCTGTGCCTATCTCAGGCGTCATCGGGCATCAAGGCAGGATACACCCTGGACGGAGTGCCAACCCATCGCAGGGCGCACACACACGCACACACACTCATTCAATCACACACTAGGGACAATTTTTCCAGAGATGCCAATCAACCTACCATGCATGTCTTTGGACCGGGGGAGGAAACCGGAGTACCCAGAGGAAACCCCCGAGGCACGGGGAGAACATGCAAACTCCACACACACAAGGTGGAGGCGGGAATCGAACCCCCAACCCTGGAGGTGTGAGGTGAACGTGCTAACCACCAAGCCACCGTGCCCCCGGTATATTATTAATATATATATATATATATATATATATGTATATATATATATATATATATATATATATATATATATATATATATATATATATATATGTATATATATATATATATATGTATATATATATATATATATACATATATATATATATATATATATATATATATATATATATATATATATATATATATATATTCATATTGTGATATATTTACATATTTGCGTTACATAAGAGAGGATCTCTGAGTCTCTGAATCATTGCAGAACTACACTGCTAACACTTCTGCTCACACTTTTCTTTACACTCCTGTTATGCACTGGCATCCCTAAGCATTTGACCGGAGTCATAAGGAGAGCTGGCAAGATCTTCACTGATCCCACACATCTATTCAACCACCTGTTTCACAAACTGCTCTCAGGAAAGAGATACCGCTGTAAAAGTACAAGCAACAGATGACGTTTTATATTTCCTACCTGCGAGCCTCCTAAGACACCCTGGCATTGTTAAAGCCACTTTTCTGTACTAATGCTGCTACTGATTTGAGCAATTTTGTGTAGACTGATTGAGGTTAAAATTCGAAGAACATAACAAGCCTTTCAGACAATTCTGGAGAATTCATCTTTCATCTCCTCGCAAGCTGCATAGCTTATGAGACACTAATGAAGTACATGTTATTACTCGGAGCATCATTCCTTCACCTATCTTCAGTGGACCCGAACTCTATACAGGACCACATCGTAGATCTGGGGTCATCAATGAATCGAAGTATTTCAGCAGATCACACTGACCACATGGAAAAACACAGTCAACATATACAGTAAAAAAATGAAACAGCTCAGTTTTTGCTGAAGATCTTTGAGTAGAATGTTTAGCCAAAGGTGCCTCATTGAGAAAGAGGATAGATTTCATATACTTTCATGGGGCTTCATTTACAATTTATGGACTGATGGAATGGTTTGTTGAAGGAAAGTGTTGATGAAGAAACACATTCGTTAATTTTCTTGTTCATCCAACACAGGGTCATGGGGAACCTGGAAACTATCTCAGGGCACAATAATGGGATGGATGTGAGAGCAGAGTTTAATATCAAACTTTCAGTCCTAGATGATTGGAGTCCAGAACAGTTTCGTGTTCAACCTAAGCTTAGTACCGGTGCTGGACTTTGCTCCTCTTTTTCTGACCTTTTACCTGAACATCCTTAACGTAATATCAATACCTGTAAAAATCGGAAAGGCTCTTCTACATTAATTACTCCCACACAGCCTACTTGACCTTTCATCCACAATGGCCACTGTTTTTCCTTCATTTTGGACTAATAGCAAGAAAAGGTCTGTGCGTTATATACAGTACCTTGTAGTGTTGTCTCTATATAACTTCTTGTTTATGATTGTTTTTAGATCTTTTTTCTCATTCCTTATGTTAAACTTATTAAAAAATCCTTAAAGACAATGTACAAAATAAGGAAAATGTTTGCAAATTAATCCGAGGATCATTTATTGAAGGCAAAGTCAAATGCCTGTTCTCATAAACCGTAGGTTCATGTCTGTCATTGAAAAAAACATGACCATTCAACAGCCAATCAGATTTCAGCAGGCACTGAGACAAGTAACAAACAAAAGTTAATCAATCGTCATTACTATTATTATTCATTCATTCATTCATTCATCTTCTACCGCTTATCCGAACTACCTCGGGTCACGGGGAGCCTGTGCCTATCTCAGACGTCATCAGGCATCAAGGCAGGATACACCCTGGACGGAGTGCCAACCCATCACAGGGCACACACACACACACACTCTCATTCACTCACGCAATCACACACTACGGACAATTTTCCAGAGATGCCAATCAACCTACCATGCATGTCTTTGGACCGGGGGAGGAAACCGGAGTACCCGGAGGAAACCCCCGAGGCACGGGGGGAAAATGCAAACTCCACACACACAAGGCGGAGGCGGGAATCGAACCCCCAACCCTGGAGGTGTGAGGCGAATGTGCTAACCACTAAGCCACTATTATTATTATTATTATCATTATTATTATTATTGTTGTTGTTGTTGTTGTTGTTGTTTCTAAACCTCCTGTTCAGTTATCTTATGGGGTAATGTGAAGTTTTCATTTAACTATTAAAGGCATTTTTTTCTTTAATACATAATAAGCAATAATTGTTTCTAATTAAAGGAAAAAATACTGGACGTTATTTTATTTATTTATTTTTTTCTGAGAACATGAGTCATGTCGAATGATTAGGTATTTATTCATCAGCATGGGTTTTCAGGAAAAGAAGAAGCTTCAGGAGGTTTGTTGGATGTAATGAATCAGAAATAATTTCTGATAAAATTTGATTTTAACTTACTATTTTAAGCAATAAGGGCTTAACCTTTTCAATCTGGCACCCTGAAAAATATCAAATCAAATAAATCTTAGTTTCAAAACGCTCAGCATCTCCTTCATGTCTTTGCATTTTTCATATCCTTTTTATTCTTTCATGTGTAAAAGGCAGGTTTTTAAATGCTATTTTTCTATGTGTATGAGCTATTGTCACAGACCGTTTGCCACTGAGGGATCAAACAGTGTGCGTCTGCAACCCGGCGAGCAGCTCGATCCGGAGTCTGCGGCCTAAAAACATCAATCAGTCCATCACACTGCCTCAAACTGCTCACACAGAACAAGTAGAATACGTAACGAACTTCTCCGGAGAAGCTAATAAACAAACACGTAAATATAGATCTGAAAATAATAAAAAGGCATTTACTACTCTAGTAGATGTGTAACTGCTATGGAAATAATATTGTTAGACACAAAATTGTCTAAGCCTGCGCACTTAAGTGCACACTTTCAATTATTTATCATTTGTTATTGTCATTAAATGCGGTAATATTTTGGTAATTTTGCTTCTTTTAAGTTTTCCCTTTAACCAAGTCTGGAAAATGGAGCAGATGGTAATTAAAGTATGTTCATTCTAGGCAATTAAAGACGCTGTTTATCTGTTTCTCAGAATAAAAGGACCAGATGACTGAATGCTTTGTAAAGTGTCTGTTCATCCAAGGTTCTTCAACACAACACGGACGAAATAGATTTTAACTGTAGCCATCTACAACCGTGTGACAACTGTTAAATACTCACAGACTCCATGGAACGACATAAGAATAGATTCTTATCTGTATCTGCGATTATTAAGGAAATAAACTGAAAAATAAAATATGCTGTACAGAACAAAGGAAAAATAAAGTGACAATATATAAAAAAAATATATAGTATGTGAATGTTTATATGAATATGGTGCTGTTTTAATGGTTTATATTTTTTCCTGCTTTTTTTTTTTTTTTTTAATTTTTTTATTTTAGGTTTAAAACCTTTTTTCTCCTCACAGAAAGTGTATTTCTGTCATTTAGAACTGGCTATTTTATGCATGAAATTTTGTTTTATTATTATATAATACCTTTAATTCCATAAATTTAAGGTAAAAACATGCTGACATTTAATTAAGAAAGAATAAGCACAATGCACTAGCAAGATTGGATCACCAAAAACCCAAAGAAATATCAGATTCAAAAATGTAACATCGCCAGAATGTAAAACCTGAAGTTAGATAATATTTCTGCAGTGAGAAACAGATTTGGATTAGCAAAGCATCAAAATGTTTGAACTCACAACAGGGGTTTCTAGTACACACAACTAATCCAACTTGAATACTGCACAGGGGTGTGTGTGTGTGTGTGTGTGTGTGTGTGTGTGTGTGTGTGTGTGTGTGTGGGTGTGTGTGTGTGTATTCATCATTCAGACCTATTCCTGGTACAGTCTGCTCAACAGACTCACCAGGAAGTGACATGATTGTCTTTCAGATGAAACAGCAGCTGTTGCCTAGTGCAGTCCTGAGCTGTGTCTCAACTTGCAGGTAGTGCACTTCACTCGGAAGACATTTAATATGGATATTTACACAGCAAAATGACTAGAAAATGGAATGTTTGACACTTTTGGGACACGCTTTGTAGTAGAAGCTGGTTCTGTGTAGAGGAATTGGAGGAACCATCAGAGACACTACAGATCCAAATGAAATACAATGCCTTTATTAATCGATGTATTTTTTATTTTGTCATGGCCATGCTTCGCTATAGTATTACTAAAATTGCAGTTTTATGTAATTACATTCCCAAGAAAAAAAGTTTTTACTTCCTTCATTTATATGTAGACTTTCAAAATTCTCGATCGATATGAGCTTAGATTAGCATTTCAGTTTAGCATTCATTCAAATGTATCAGTGTAGAAATAAAATGAACATGAAACATGAAAATGATCAGGCATGACTTTGTCATGCTACACAGTTTATCTGATGCTCATCTGAAGATGGATAAACTACAGTGTTGAACATAAGGAGACTTATTAATATTATTTAATATGAAGTGAATTAAGCAAAGACTATATCCTTAATCTAATGTTTGCTTTGCCTCCGTATAAAAATTAGAAACTCAATAGAATTTGAAAAACTGTAATGTGGTGCATTTCACTTACCTGCTAACTTTGTCTAAGTATATACGGACAGTATTGGGTCAAGCGGTTAAGACTCTGGGTTGTTGTTTGGAGGATTGAGATTCAAACTGCTACTGTTGGGCCCTTGAACAAGGCCCCTAGCCCTTACTACTTCAGGAGTAACCTGACCCAGGAGTAACCTGACCCTGCACCATTGGGAAAGAAAGAATTTCACTGTGCTGTAATGTATATGTGACAAATAAAGGCTGTTTCTTCTTCTATATTAAACTTTTTTTTTTTTTTTTTGCTAATGCTGATGCATTTTAGACTATCATCAATTTCAGTAACTAAAATAAAAAGGTTAGGCAGCAAGTCAAATTCTAGCTTATGGTAAATATTGTTCATTTGCATTACATTTCATTAGCAATATAATCAATTCAATTGAAGTTTATTTGTATAGCACTTTTAACAATGGACAACAAAAAACAAACATAATACAAAAAAAAAATCATATAATACAAAGATTGGATTGAAAAATTCATGATTAATATTAGACTTAAATGTGATTGTATTTGTTCCTAATGAACAAGTCTGAGGTGACTGAGGTGACTGTGGGGAGGAAAAACTTCCTTAGGTGGAAGAGGAAGAAACCTTGAGAGGAACCAGACACAAAAGAGAACCTCATCCTCATTTGGGGGACACTGGAGGGTGTGACTATAAAGACACAGTCTGACAATTGTGTATTGATTAGAAGGTTGTTGTCCTCAAACACCACATGTAGTTGGCATCTCCTCTTAGAATGTTTGATTTCTTCATGACGCGGAATCCAACTGAATCTCACATCTCTAGATGTTACAGGGCTGGCCTCTTCTCAACGAAGGTCCAAAATCTTCATGACACAGAACACAACTGCAGCTGGTACAGTACAAGCTCTGGATGCCTTGGGATGGGTAGAAAAAGTAAAGCAGTGGAGAGGAATCAGCGTAGCCAACATATGTAGTGAAAGTTATAGAGTGTATGCAGTAAACAACCAAAGGGCATGTATTAAATGTTCTGAAGTCCATTTTTTAATACAAAATAAAACCATATTTGATATTGTTTCCTTCATTTAGTTTGGATTCAATGTTATTTACAGTGTTCTTCTTCATCCTGAACATGTTGTAACTCCAGTTAACTCCAACACCAGTAACTAGTTGACCACAGTTTTGAGAGTATTGAGTTAATACTAAAATTCTATTCAGCAATACAAATCAGGGGCATGGTCGCTTAGTGCTTAGTATGTTCTCCTCTCACCTACAGACTTGGGGTTCGATTTCCACTTCTGCCCTGTTTTTGTCTTTGCGTGCTCTCCTTGTACTTTAGGGGTTTCCTCTGGATCGTCTGGTTTCCTTCCCAAGTCCCAATACATGCATTATTGTCTGATTGGCATCTCTAAATTGTGAGTGTGTGTGTGTGTGTGTGTTTGTGTGTGTGTGTGTGTGTGTGTGTGTGTGTGTGTGTGTGTGTGTGTGTGTGAATAGGCACCCAGTCCAGGGTGTTCCCTACCTTGTGACCTGGATATAGCTATACTGTAGGATCTAGATATACCTGCTATTTTACTTCATTAGTGACCAGAAAACTACATAGGATTAGCACAATAATGTTTTCAGGAAAATCCACTTAGTTAACTTAAAAATGAAAAACAATTTTAGATAAATAATAAAAGTTTTTTTTTTGTTTGTTTGTTTTTTTTTTTGCCATTTTAATTGTTTTTTTTTTATTTAATTTTAATTTTTGAAAATTAAATTCATCATTTAAATGTATTTTTAAAAGTTTGAGTTTCTATTTGCTTGAATACTTCCACTGGTAACTGAGAAATGTTTTTTGCCTCATTATAGACTTTCACTCACATATCATTACTAATTCATCAGCACCTTTTCACCCGTGTAATTCTGTGATTTTAAACAATCAATGAATGAACTTTTCTTTCAATAATTGCTTGTTTGCAAATTTTGCATGATTACTTTTACATCATTTATCAAAGGAAAGGTGTACAAGACAGTAGTGAGACCAGCTCTGCTGTCTGCTAGAGACTGTAGCAGTGAGGAAAAGACACGAGGCAGAGATGGAGCTAGCAGAGATGAGAATGTTGAGGTTCTCTTTAGGACAGGATTAGGAACGAGCACATCAGAGGGACGGCTCAGGTTGGCTGCTTTGGGGACAAGGACAGAGAGGCTATAAGATAAGATGGTATGGACATGTACGGAGGAAGGAGATGGTTATATTGCTAGAAGGATGTTGGAGATGGAGCTGACAGGTAAGACGTCAAGAGGAAGACCAATGATATATGGATGTGTTAAATTAGGTTGGAAGGTGGAAACTGATGATTTATTGTGGTGACCCCTAACGGGAAAAGCTGAAAGTAGAAGAAGACTTTTACATCATTTAGTAGATACCCTTACCCAGAGCAACTTATATTTTATCTCATTTTAGCATCTTACACAGGGGAAGCTTGTGGGATTCAAACTTACAACCTTCTGCTCAGTAGGCCAACACCTTAACTTAAACACAGGACAATGAAGTCAAAGGCCAAAGGTTCAGGCAGACAACAGCTTTTCCCTCCTGACACACACATGCTTTGAAACTTGCTGGTCGCTCCCTCTGGGAGTGTGAATCGCCTGATTCCCGCTCATTGTAATTCCACACAGTCGGGCTCGGCAATGTCGATTGCTCTGATGTTTGATTCATCGGCCCTCATTATTGTCATGATTGCGTTCTCCGCGTGTCACCAGGCCCACTGAGAATGGGCGTGATTGGTAAATCCGAAACCTGTAGAAAGACCACATAATAGCTGAATGTTGATCGCTGCGTTTTTTTTTTCTTCTGAGATGTCATTTTTGAAGTGCCTTTTTAAATAAAACAAAAAACATAATTAGGAGTCCCCTCTAAATGTTTGTAGATGACAGGTTTGTTCAAAAAGTAATAATTTTGTCTTCTGTTTCACTTTTTTTCATGTGGGGGATAATAAACATTACTTGATTTTTATACATGATTACAATAGATATTTCTATCTTGCATCCGATATTCCAAGCACAAAGTCATATAAATAACATCTCTCGTTAGGATTTATCACCTCGATGATAAACAACAATTATGACAGAATTAGGTCGTCCGTGCTTTGCTGCGGTTTTTTAATCTGCTTTACAGACATTTATTAGGTGTTTATTTTAGACGGATGTGACAGTTTTAATTAAATCAGTCACTCCATTAAAATTTTCCAAAGACAGTTTACAGTGTGGGGGCACGGTGGCTTAGTGGTTAGCACGTTCGCCTCACACCTCCAGGGTTGGGGGTTCGATTCCTGCATCCGCCTTGTGTGTGTGGAGTTTGCATGTTCTCCCCATGCCTCGGGGGTTTCCTCCGGGTACTCCGGTTTCCTCCCCCGGTCCAAAGACATGCATGGTAGGTTGATTGGCATCTCTGGAAAATTGTCCGTAGTGTGTGATTGCGTGAGTGAATGAGAGTGTGTGTGCCCTGCGATGGGTTGGCACTCCGTCCAGGGTGTATCCTGCCTTGATGGCATCTCTGGAAAAATTAAAAATTGTCCGTAGTATGTGAGTGTGTGAGTGAATGAGGGGTTGGCACGCCATCCAGGATGTATCCTGCCTTGATGCCCGATGACGCCTGAGATAGGCACAGGCTCCCCGTGACCCGAGGTAGTTTGGATAAGCGGTAGAAGATGAATGAATGAATGAATGAGTTTACAGTGTTGTGCATTCAAGTTTGAAAGTAAAGCGGTAGATGGGTTTTAATACACACTGGATACAAAATTCTATCAGATTATAAACAAATAATGATGAAATAAGGAAATGATAATGTTCAACTTCTTTTTCATCAGTGTCAGAACAAACATAGGAGCAGATGTAGATATAAAATCTTGTGAATACACACAAGAAAAATGTGCAAGCTGATCCTCCAGACGATCTTTGCAAAGGTCTCCATTGCATCTTGCACACGAGCAAAAAAGTATAAATTGTCCATTTATGAACATTTGTCTTAATGAATATGCAATTTGGAGCAAAGAACAGGGCAGAATCTAAAAAAAAAAAACACCCACAAGGTGATTAATGATAGCGAAAACAGATGTACGCTCTAAAACTACCAAAAAGCATGTAGTAAATTTTCAAGGTAAAATAAAACTTGCTTGCTTCATTCAATTTGCATGCAGAATCTTCCTCCATGCGTTCATTAACTAGGGGCTGTACACAAAGCTGAGTTCAACAACCATAGTGAATTAAAACCAAAATCACACACATCAGTATTCAGACTTGGTGAGTAAAAGGAGGTTTGTCGTAAACAGAGCCTTGTCTCAGTAATGTATGATTCTAACCTTAATCACATTTTTCATGTATCTAACATTTCAAATAGGACCAAGTATCCAAATATATTTTCAATTTTAATTTCAATTTATTTGTATAACGCTTTTTACAATTCACATTGTCTCAAAGCAGCTTTGCATGAGTTTGGAAACAGAAATAAATTTTAAAGTTCAATGTTTTTAACAATCGAACAATTCCCCCCCCGAGGTGACGTTAGCATGAAAAACTCCCTGAGATGATATGAGAAAGAAACCTTGAGAGGAACCAGACTCAGAAGGGAACCTCATCCTCATCTGGGTGATCCGAAAAACCAAAAAAACGTGCTTTACCATCACAAACAGACCATGAACTGGATAATTCAGACAACGAGTAACCATGGGAAATATCTCTTCTCTATATCAAGTCATGATGGAGACTTGAATAAAAACATCTCGAGTTATATCGGGTGTAAATGGGAACGAGAATTCAGGGAAGAATTCCAAAACAAAGAATGGTTTTCACATCATCATCTATTCAGAGATGGAAAGAGTTTGCATGGGAAAAAAATTGCACGTTTTTTATTAACCCCAAAATAAAAAAAAATGAACAATTCCCCGTACCTCAGCCATCCTGGAGAGTATCCATGTCAGGTACAAGTTGACAAATTTCATATATTCTGAAGTTGCACAAAAATCTTACCTTCCTGGAATACACTTCTGTTTTCGGATACAAAATTCGAATGGTTTAACGGTTCAACTAGCTGGTGAACAATCCAGGGTTGAGGAGAGAAGTGTAGCATGTATTAGACACTGGTATAAGCAGGAAAACCCAATAATTAAGAAGAAAATGTCAAAGAAATATACAGTTTTAATTTAAGACTTCAAAAGGATCTGTTTCTCACTTATTACAATAAAAATAAAAGCCCCAACAGAATGAAGAAAGGGTCTCATGCTTGCACGGTCAAGTCCCATTGAATACAAATGGCCTAAATTTTATTAACTGCATTTAATTTCCAATAAAAATACATGACAACGAACGCATACATCTGAACGTATTCAGTATGGCAGATAAAGAAAGGTGAAATCTGAAAACTCTCAGTTTAATTATGCACCTACTTATTAAAAAAAAAAAAAAAGGCCACATAAATTCCATTTCTTTTGTAAGTAAGAAATGGAATTTATAATAATTTCTAACTGCACAGTTCTCCAAAAATCACGCTCATTAATCTATATTAGGTAGATAGATTAATCTATCTAGAAATTCTTCATAGGCGGGAAAGATGAACACGGCTCTAACCCTGAATCTGAAGCTCCAATGTGTTTTTCCATTAGTTTCTACAGTTAACCAAGTGAATAGATTTTCAATAGCTTGAAGCAACAGCAATAAACTAGTTGAGACTCTACACGAGAATCGTTTTAACGCAGCCGCCATTTTTGTTCTGTCTGCCAGCTTTATGAACTGTCAGTTTAAAATACATCAAACATAACGGTGTTCAAACATAATGGTGACATAATGTCTTTAATCAGATATATTTAATGAGTACAAATCACCAAATTGAATGTAAAATAAATATTCATGTTTCATTTCCATAACACAAAGCTAATAATATAATAAACCTACATATTAATGAACTTAATGTTATTTGACTTTTAAGTGAGTTTGTAGAAAGTACAATAATGAAAAACGCTGGATAAAATGGTTCATAGCTGTACCGCGATGTGGATTTAAAGCTCACTAACGAATACGTGCCGGTAAAAAGCGTACACAGATGATATGATCATGTCAACGTACTGTACGTATAGTGTATATGTGTGTTCATATGAAATAGCTTTTAAATTTTAAGGCACAAATCAAAGGTCCAGTGGAATTAACAAAGCTTCGAAGTGGCTCTGGTGCACAAAGAATACTGAAAATCATGAACATGTGAACTGGAAGCATTTTAAGGGCAGTGTAAGATGTGTGTATAAGACTGCAAGGCAGGTGAGGATGGATTGGCACTGCAGTGATAGAACTAGCTGTTTTTTTTTTTTTTTTTTTACAATTGAAACTCTAAAAGGGCAAAAGACATCATTTGTGTTCACACCTGCCAGATCTGAAAGCACTCCAAAATTCCTGGCCAGACATTCAGAGGCCATGGCAGCGAACTGCATATTAACATTCTGTTCAGAGCTGAAAGCAAAGACACTAGATCTAGTGTGTCTCAAAACAAGGCTAGCATAGAGGACTTGTACAGACATGTCCACCGATCTGAAGCTTGGTATATCAAGCAGGATTAAATAAAAACGAATGCAAATATACTTTACGGAAGATGACGATTCAGCGAATTAAAAATGATTACGTTTTTAGTTCAGAATTGTATCATCGCACACTTTCTAAAATATACACAGGCAAAATTCTACGAGTTCCTGATAGCCCAAAGGTACAAATGGTCTGTAAATGTACAGTACAGCAAACAAAAAAAAAAAAAAACACACATTCAAAGCAGAAACCTATTCAGGCTTGCTTGTAATATACAGATTTAAACCATGATGGCTAATTTAAGGCAAAATCGAAACAAATCGAAATAAATGTCTTTTAGGGTGGAATCTCCTCATTATTTCAGTTCACAAGTTAAGGATTCAGTTCACAAGTTAAGGAAGAAGTACAACTCACAAATTATGTGTGTCCAACACCTTACTGACCTGAATACAGTAACACACTGGTGGTATAGCTAGAAAATAAAATTCAGGGGTGGCGTTAGGTTTGAAGAAATATGAAGAAAAGAAAAAAAAAGTGTGCCATGCTCATGCAATTTGTCATGATTTCCCATGAACTGATCTTTCCCTATTTAATCATTTTAATAGGTGGAAGAAATCAAACATCTTTATGACAGTTGATTAAAATAACCTGCTAGTAATTAGCTCCTGAAGACAGTTTTATCTTGCTTTGAATCTGTTTTCTCCTCCTGGAGTAAAATTTATAGGAAACCACTTTGAAATGACTACAGTTAGTAATAAGTATACTGTAGCTAGCTTCCTGCTAGCTTTTTGTTAGCTTTCAAACACAAACGGGAAATTTGTCTGACATCAGATTCAGTAAAGCTTGTTTAGCAGCTGGTAGCCAATAAAATGTGATTAAACCAAACCAAACTGTGTACATTTGACGTTAAATATGTAGACCTTTTCACATTATCATGCACTTTTACAGCGTAAAACATTAAGAACGTTAAATACGTTCCAAAAAGTTAACCTGATGTCATTATGCATGATAAAATGGAACTGTACTACAATATTTCAGGGAGGTTCAAACCCAAAGCTACGCCCCGGTTACACAATATAATAACAAGACACGGGTGTCCCAGTGGTGCTTGTTTGAGCCCCGTGTTTCCATGCAGCAATTTTATTGAACAATTAGAACAATGACGCTTTAACATGGACTGGATTCATTCAATCTGTTCAGGCTCAGCGTCCATGCAGGTCTCCCATGGGTTCTTAGGCATTTGGGGCATGGAGAGAATAAGAAGTGCAATCCCGCTGAAGAAAAGGAAGACGAAAGCCGTGCAGGCGCAAGCGAAGGACCAGGAGTAGTAGTATTTAATCCAGATGGTGTCCTCACTGTCAATCATCCTCTTTACTGACTGCCTCATCACCTCCACAGAAATGATGGCACATATACCTGTGGGAAAAATGAGAGATCAGAGCGAACAGGCTGATGAAGGAGAAAGAGGTGGGAAATAAAATAATATAGGTCAGTTTATCTACCAAGTCAAACCACTTGGTGGACAAACCTCCACTGAGCTTGTCAGTCAGACCAAATAGGTGACATCAATTGACATGGTCGCTCTGATTACTCTTGACCAGTCAGAGCAATCCCATGATGCCACAGGCACGGAATTATGTGTGCTTGAAATTAGTCAATTAGTCAGTCAGACTACCAGTGAATCATTTGGACTTAATCACCTTCAAAGTATTTTAATGTCTAAACGGTCATTTTGTTAAATGTGTAAATATAGAGAAATTAATGCTTATGTAGACATTTGTGATAGTCCTGAATTTAATACCTAGTTTGTTTTTTTAATTAAATTGTTTCCCTTATTGGGCACGGTGGCTTAGTGGTTAGCACGTTTGCCTCACACGTCCAGGGTTGGGGGTTTGATTCCCGCCTCCGCCTTGTGTGTATGGAGTTTGCATGTTCTCCCCGTGCCTCGGGGGTTTCCCCCGGGTACTCCGGTTTCCTCCCCCGGTCCAAAGACATGCATGGTAGGTTGATTGGCATCTCTGGAAAATTGTCCGTAGTGTGTGATTGCGTGAGTGAATGAGAGTGTGTGTGTGCCCTGTGATGGGTTGGCACTCCGTCCAGTGTGTATCCTGCCTTGATGCCCGATGACGCCTGAGATAGGCACAGGGTCCCCGTGACCCGAGGTAGTTCGGATAAGCGGTAGAAGATGAATGAATGAATGAATGTAAATATAGAGAAGTTAATGCTTATGTAGACATTTGTGACATTCCTGAATTTAATACCTAGTTTGTTTTTTTAATGAAATTGTTTCCCTTATTTGTTCATGTGGTGATACTAACACTGCACAGACCTTTATAGCATAATTCCTACACATTAATTCATAGTTGTAACTAAAATCATTCTAAAATTCAAAAAGAAAATATAGTAACAATAAAATATGAGCAAGTTATGTCTTATGTCTTATGTCTCGTTGTCTTACCAGCAAATGCATAAAACATTCCAGCAGGTTTGTGGAGATAGTCCTTGCCTTTCCTTAGAGATCCCAGAAGGCACAGCGTTCCCAGAATAATGAAGGCCAGGCTGAAAACAGCAATGGCTGCTGCTGAGATGTTGTACTCTGGAAAAAGGAGTAAGTAAAGTCGAGTGTGCGTAACGTTCGCTTTATAATTATTTACAGGTGGCGTTATTATCAAATGAATAAATAAACGTTAATATAATGCAACAGGATTCTAAGTTATAAAGCAGTAATTGTTATTTTGTAGAGCTTACATTGATTTGAATAAAAATGCTTCAAAGGAATCATTACATTAATATACAAAGAATTGAACAGAGTTATAATGACTCCTGAATATGGCTTTCATATATTACATTCAATTTGTAAACAATAGATTCAGATGCATTTGAACGCTCAGCACAATTGGCGGTTGTGCTTAAGGTTACATGATGATTTTGCATTGAGTAATGTGGTAGTCTAGTGGTTAAGGTGTTCACAAGATTGTGAGTTCAAACCCAAACCCCTGAGCAAGGGGTTTAACCCCTTTAACCACCAAGTGCCCAGTTTTATAAAATGAGATTAAATGTAAGTGTCGCTCTTGTTAAGGATGTCACAGAATGTAAAAGCTGCCATGTTATTAAACAAAGAAAATCATAAAGACGTTATATTATCATTCTATTACAAACTTTTTACAATCAGTATAAACAAATAAAACAAATTGTTGTACATGGAAACAATGGTCCATTTTTTTTGTCAAAAAGAATGAATCCACAGAATACAGTGACTTTAATTAGTGTATGT